>NC_088341.1:43565000-43765000 GCF_036884655.1 Musa acuminata AAA Group
GAGACAGTAGAATTGATTAGTACGTCTTCTATCGATGACGGGCGGCGGCGGTACCTCAACGGCGACTCGGTCCCCTACGCCGTGGCGGAGTAAGACGGCGCCGTCTTGTACGACCTCTGCGGCGGCCACGGGCGCGACATGGCGAGGCTCCTGTTCTTGGTTCCCAAGCTGGGAAGCTCGAGACCGACGCCAGGCCGGTCGTGGCCATGGATCTGCATCTCCTTCGTCCTCGGCCGAGACCAGATCAAAAGGCTAAAGCAACTGGTGGTGGCCAAGATCGAGGAAGGCAAGACCGAGTCGTTCCATTGCTCCACGATCGTCGTCTCGTACGCCTACGTGTGGCCGTGCCTGGTCCCAGCGCAGGGCGTTGACCGTGACAAGACTGCGCACTTGGCATTCGCCGTCGACTGCAGGGGACGGCTGAGTCTTCCGCTACACGCGGGGTACTTCGGGAGCTGCGTCGGTTCGTGCTACGTGGAGGTGGGGTCGGGCGATACCGCCGGAGGAGACGACGACGGGTTCCTGGCGGCCTGTGAGGCCACCGGGAGGACCATCGAGCGGCTAAAAGAGGGGTTGTTCGACGGCGCGGAGAGGTGGTTGGAGAAAATGTCGTATGTGCTGGCGAATCGAGCCATGAGCGTGGCAGGATCGCCAAAGTTGAAGGTGTACGGGGTTGATTTCGGGTGGGGGAGGCCACAGAAGGTAGAGATGGACCTCCATCAGGACCACCGGGGCAAAGAGCCCGGTGGGAGAAGAAGACAGGGTAGAGATCGGATTTGTGTTGCCCAAGAACGAGGGCATTGCATTTGGGACTCACTTCTCCTGGGTTGATCCTTTCCCAATCAAGATATTTTGTGACGAGAGCTTCAAGGAATGGTCACTGCGGTGCGATGCCAATAAAAGATGGATGTGATCGTAGAGACCGTATGACGATTGCTTGATGCGGTCCGTTTAGAGTTTAGTATAGGACAGCAGTGGGGTCGTTGCGGTCTATTCAATGATGCATAGGGCAGCAGTGGGGTCGTTATAGCGAAAGGGATGTATGACATGCAACTATAATCCTTTCTCGAATGATAATATATATATATATATATATATATATATATATATATATAAGTCAAAAAATCCAATTAAATAGAAAAAAATCAAGATAAAAATTTTAAAAAAAAGTTATAGCGAATTTCTCAAAAAAAATTATAAAATCTTGAACTACTCTTAGATTTGTGTCATGTAAATCTAAACACTTAAGACTTGGATGGATGTATATATATAAATGACATCTATTTATAAATATAAAATAATTTTAAATTAAGAAATTATTATTTCTAAAATTTTATATAATCAACTTATTAAAGAATAAGATAAAAGATAATAATCTAAAATCTTTTAAAATATATACTTTAAATATTATTACTCATTAAAATATAATTCTAAAGATAAGTCCTAACTTATTTGGAAGATCTTTAAATGATCATTTGGAGGGAGCTTCCTTAAAGATATCCATAACATGACCTCATGGCTCTTTAAAGTATAAAATTTTGAATAAAATAATATTTAATTTTAATATGCTTGGTTCTTTCATGATAAATTGGATTTACAATTAATTTTAAGACACCTTGTTTATCACACTATAAAATAGTTGTTTTGTTAATTTGATACTAAACGTTATCGATCAAATGCCTTAATCATATGTATTCTTAAACAACAAGTGAGGAAGCCTTGTATTTTACTTTGATCGTAGAAAAAGAAGATTAATGACTGTTTCTTAAGATACAAACAAAACCATATAAAAAGGCATAGCAAGAAATGGATCTATGATTATTCAAATCATCTCTCATATCAGCATCTCTATATATGTCCATCTTATTAAATAGTCCCAAATTAAGAATAAAATTCATATATTTTAAAAGTATCTTTTCTACAATAAGATGTGACTTCTTTATAGATTACATAAAATGACTTATAAGACCAATTGAAAAATAAAATATCTGATCTTATAATTGTTAAGTAGATGTGACGACTAAGAAAAACATGAAAACATTGATTATCATAAAGAACTTTATCACCGTTATAACTTAGCTTTATATTTGTACCTAAGTAGAGCCTTCTTTCGTTACTTTCAAACTTTTAAATAATTTTATTTGTATTAAACTAAGAAAAATATTAATCTCCCCTAAGACTTTCATTTCAAGCCGGAGAAAAATATCACCATGCAGCTTTAAAATCTCTATTGAAAAGTTTAATATTAAATCCACCGACTCGACTATTATAATTTATAAAAAAAATATATTATCTTATTCACTAAAAAGATCTTGAAATATAATTTATCATCTTTGTGGTTATGATATCATGTGAAGAAGAGAAAAGATCACGTACAAGAGCAATCATTTATAAAATAATAGCAATAATATATTATTAGCCTAAGATCAAACCAAATAAAAGAAGAACAAATCAAAACGAAAATAGAGAAAAAGTTATATTAAAATTTTCAAAAATAAAAAATATTTTACAAGATTTTTGAACTAGTTTTGAACTTGAGCCGTATGTGCCTAAATACTTAGATTTGAATGGATCTATACATATAAATATCATCTATTTATAGATATAAAATAATAATTTAAATCAAGAAACTTTTTATTATCTAACCAATTTTATTTAAATAAAATAAAATAATAAATAATCTAGAATCTAGAATCTTCTATCAGATATACTTTGAATCTTGACAGCGTATCCTCCACCCAAGATCCGGACGCCCCTCTCGGCCTCGCCATCGACTTCCTCTAAGCGCATGCACACACGTTCATTGCTTTGCTTGCTTTGTCTTCCCTCTTCAGCCCTTGCAATCGCTTCAACCCCAAGCGATCAAACTTCTCCTCTTCTGCTATCGAGGGCCGGTCGTCGGCGGGAGCCACCTGGTATGGAACTGCTTATGGCGATCGAAGAACCGGTAATACCTTAGAATACGTAGTTACAAAGCATATGCATCTTAAATCATCTAACGAGCATACGAGCTGTGCAGGTTAACTTTTTTGTTTTTTTGTAAGGCTGACGAGATAAGCTTTTTGGTCTTATCCTCTTTTTTTTTTTTTTTGTGTGTTTAGTCATAGGATTAATTTTTCATCTCAAAATCATTATTCTGATAAAAATTTTATATAATAATTTTTACTCACAGAATTAATAAGTTCTACTAGTAATTCTTTTTTACCATTTTTGAGTGCAAGAAGATGAGTGGTACGTGAGCTGGGTTCAGAACATCGTGAGACAGTTCGATCCATATCCAGTGCGGAAGTTAGAGCATTGAGAGGACCTTTCCATGAATTGTCCGATAAAAAAGACTACTATTAGTGCGTAGGTAAATATTTTAAAAGTCATAATTAATTTAAAGATTATTAATTAAAATTAAATATTTTGATAAGTTTGAATTAAGGATCTAATTTAGAGATTATTAATACTCTTATGCTATTCTTCGATAAATCTAAAAAGGGATAAAAGGAGAGTACTTCATGTTTATGTGACACAAGAATTTTATGCTTAAGTATGAGTTAATTTAATAGAGATATTTCATGTATTTATTTTTTTATAGATTTTTTTTCCTTGTAAGTAGATAAAAAAGTATTTTTTATTTATTGATCAAAAATTCTCTTTCCATTTCAAAAAATTCTCTCCCTTTCTGATGTATAAAACCCGATAAAACCTTCCCATCTCGAATACAGTGTCTTTTAATTACACCTCGTATGCTTCGTTGCCGTCTCCATCCAAGAATACATTATTTACAATTGATTGATACATAATGCCATCTTAAGACTTTTCTTGGGTCCTTCGTTATGACGTGACATGAATCGTTTTTTTTCTTTGTTTAAGTCGTTTTTTATTGTGATGTAAATTATTATGTCACATCTAAATTGATTAGTATATTAATGTACTAAATGACAAGTCTCATGTTCAAATAATAAATTATTTAATATGATATCATATTAATTGTCCTTATGAGCTCACTATCTTAACCTCTAGTGTTTGTTACCTTTGTTGTGACATAGAGAGCATCGAAACACGAAGCAACGCTCGAAAGTACAATTTGGTTGATTCACCCAAAGCCATGTTTATCTATGAGCCAAGAAAAAGACGTCCAAAATTCATTTTTCTCAGAAATAAATACAATAAAATGTCGCCTCACCTGAAAATATAGAGAATGGTGAGAGACGACTCATGCAGCGAGTCCATGTCAACGACGTGTATCTGAGAAGAGTCAGTGACGCAAGATGTAGGACGGCCATGTGCTCGACTGCTGTTTTGACTAACGCCCTGCCGTGGCTTCTCGGTTGTCGCATGTGATGAGAAGGTTTGGAATGTCATGTCACCGTCCGTTCATAAAGATTAATTTTTCGAAATCTCATATGAATTAATAGGATTAAAAAAATTTAAAAAAAATATTTCACTCAGAATTTTTCTATTATGAGCATAAAATAAATGATAGTAAATAAATGATTGAATGACAAAAAACATAATATTATGAGCATAAAATAAATGATAGTAAATAAAAAAATTTAAATGTCAATATAACTTAATCTAATGGTGTTTATGTGTTGAGATATGAGATGAAATAATAAGATGGATAAGGATGTCAAAAATTCTGATTGATAATTAGGATTTAAGTTTTCTATAAATATATTATATATCTCAGTTTTTGAGATATAATTTATATAAATAAAAAAAAAATACTGAACTACTAACTTTCTCTTGTATATATTTTTCTTTTGGTTTAGATGTTATTTTCCTCCATTTAAAGTGTGTGTCCGAGAGGCAAGCAAGAAGCAACATCGACCACACCCAGAGGCTGCCTGCCACCATGATGTCATCGCCACCGGAGCTCAATGTCCTCGAGATATGTCGAGTGTCTCCACCGCCCGGAGCAGTGGCGGAGTCCACTTTGCCGCTCACCTTCTTTGACATAGGGTGGTTGTACGCTGGATCGGTGGAACGAGTCTTCTTCTATGCCTTCCCCGTCTCCACCTCGCAATTCATAGACTCCGTCGTCCCCAGCCTCAAGTCCTCCCTCTCACTCGCTCTCCAGCACTTCTACCCTCTCGCCGGCAAGATCCGCCGCTCGCCCGGCAGCGTCGACAAGTACGAAATACACTACGCCGACGGCGACTCGGTCACGTTCACTCTAGCGGAGCACGATGATGACTTCGACGACATCTCCGGTAGCCATCCACGTGAACTGATCAGGCTACTTCCCTTGGTTCCGCAGCTGCCGCAGCCCGACGACGATAACCACGGTATGCGACTGCTGGCGTTGCAGGTGACCGTGTTCCCGGGCCGAGGCATCGCCGTCGGTGTAACAGTACACCACGCCGCCTGCGACGGCTCGAGCTCCGTGCGCTTCCTGTCGTCCTGGGCCTCTGCATGTGCCCGACCCGGACGGCTAGGGCCGGCGCCGCCCGTCCTCGACCGGAGCTTGATTTCAGATCCGAAGGGCCTGTATCCCATCTTCTTCAAGAGCCTGGCCACCGACCGCCCGGTTACGGAGCCGCTGATGAACCAGGCGGTCCCACCAGGCGCCGTCATCAGCTCCTTCACTCTTAAGGGGGATCACATCGGGAGGTTGAAGGAGCTCGCTTCCTCCACGGCCAAAGCCAAAGCCGAGGAGGGCGGCGCTTCCCTCCGCTGCTCCACCACCGTGGTGACCTATGCTTACGCGTGGGTTTGCCTGGTCAAAACACGGGCATTCGCCGACGGCAGGATCGCCCACTTCGCATTTGCCGCTGACTGCAAGGCAAGGCTGCGACCGCCGGTGCCCGCAACGTACTTCGGGAACTGCCTCGTGGCCTGCTTCGTCGAGATGAAGGCAGGCGAGCTTACGGGAGAAGACGGGGTTGCAGCGGCAGCCATAGCCATCAGCAAAGTCGTACAAGGATTCATAGATGGACCATTGGAAGGAGCGGAGGAGTTGCCGGAGAAGTACAAATCAGTCGCATCTGAGCAAGCACTTAGTGTTGCGGGGTCACCCAAGCTCAGAGTCTACGAGGTGGACTTCGGTTGGGGAAAGCCGAAGAAGGTGGAGGTCATCTCCATCGTGAGGACAGGAGCTATGTCAGTGGCGGAGAGCAGAGAAGAAGAGGGAGGGGTGGAGATTGGTTTCGTGCTACCAGAGCTCGAAATGGATAAGCTGAAGGCTCATTTCTCTAGTGGCCTCAAACTGTTGGAATGAGCAACCCATTTCTATCTGAGAATAATGGATCAAGTGTTGTAGAATCCTCACACCAAGTACTACTTGTGATCTTTGTTTAAGCTTAGTGCAAATTGGATGATCTAATACATAGCTGCTATTGCTCGTCTTAAATACAATCTGTAATTTTAATGTGATCAGTGTGGTGTGGACATGGATGTGTAGTGAGAGAAAATATCCATAGGTTCATGCATGTAGAGTGGAAGCCCATGCAAACATATACCTCACACGAGGCAACACAAAGATGACATGAACCAAAATCAACATGAAGATCTATCTTCCACTCGTCTTCTCTATGCTTCAACGTATTTTCAGTACTCTGTGATTCAAAATTCGTAGTTGGGAACGGCCCATCTTAATCTTTCTAAAATAAAGATGTTTTCCATCTTACCTCATAACACCACCTTCATCCTTTCTCGAACAATTATCGTGTATTCCGTATTGGCTACTAAGTAGATATTGTGTTCATTCGGATAATTGATCACCCAATTCAGTCATTTAAGATGATACCATAGCAACCCATGAATTAGAATATTTTATTTACTCCTCTTTCGTGGTTTTTAGATATAAGTATTTGTTTGTGTAATACTCATTTCTTATTTGAACTTGCATCATATACTTTAGTTTCATTCGCACGAAAATGCTTGTGAAGACAAAGTTTCACCCTAAAGCACGATCCTCTGCTCATCCATATCGATGACTCGTTAGTAGAGAGGGGAGGATACGATACGGATATATCAGAAAGTTTGATTTGATGTTAGATGTCAATTGAGTCTGCGTGTCCATCACTTTTGCGGAGCAACTTTTCTCCTTATTTTTGTTGGTAGAGATCACTTGCTTTTTTATAGGTTGGCAGACTAACTAATAGAGTTTCAAACCGACCTAACTAAAATTAAGCATAGAAAGGTTCTCTGATGGGTCGACTCCGATAAATTTTCTTTTTTTTTCATTTAAATCTCTACGTATTATATGGCATGGATTTTGATAAGGAAAATATAATACATGGGTAGTTGTCAACATATCATCATTATTCGATCGTTACTTAACCGACATGTCATCTCCATCGAGAGATATTTAGACTTCATTTACCATATGTCATGTAAGGTCAGAACTTACGAGATAAACAACATGACACCAATAAAGAGATCGATTTAGCTCTATGCGTTCGGCCATATAATATCAACAAATAAATTGAATCGATAAATCATTACTTTATATCCCTCGATGACCCTCTTTATAATCGAACAATACATATAAGGTTTCCAATGTTAGCTACAACCTCAATCCAACAATCGTGCTATTTATATCGTCAAGAGATGTTTTGACTGATCCTCACATCTTATAGATTCAATACTTAATTAAATTTTAAATTAAAAATAATTTAAATATTATCGGATAAGCTTAGTATGCATTTCTCGCAACACGTCGACCCAAAGCCCAAATCATTCAGTCCGCCGATACCACAACTTAGGACAACTCAAAAATAGACTCAAAGGCGATGTCCTGTCCCTGTCTCGTGGATTGGATCCGGCACCGAGCTACGGTAATGCAAAATCAAAGGTGATGTTCCTCGAGCACACGTACCTCAGCGTGGTCCATTGGATCGCCCAACAACGACAAGAATAATGTGTCTGATCCACGCGTCAGGAAGGCCGTGGAACTCAGCAGCTCCCACTGCTGCTACCCACTCAATTGCATAGGTAAGATAGCTAAATCGAGTGGCTCTAAAACATGTGAGCATATCTCCCATGGTGGTCATCTGTTCATCATTTTTGCGGGCAATAGTTTAATGCTCGGAATCATTTCGGGCCGATAGCCTCCACTAATGAATGTCCGGCTGGCCCACACCTTTTTCTTCCGATTTATGGCATGTCCTTCCACCCTCATTATACTACCCATTACAATTAATTTTGAACTCGATGTTTGATCTCCCACATTGGATGGACAATCGAAATCTTATATCATCACCAATCCTATGAAGCTAAGATTCGTTTATACAGTGTAAACTGATCCAAACCAAATCCCGAAGGTTATAGATTTGATTTCGGAATCATTATTGTCGGTTTCTGATTTGAATTATTGATTTTAATTAAAAAAATAAAATGCTCTATCGAGATTTGAACCCAAACTTAAATCTAAAGTTCTAACAACTATATTATAGATTCAACTTATGTTTTATTTTTTATTTTATATTTAATCGATTTAGAATCAAAATTATTGATTTTTTATTTTTTATTTTAAATCAGGAATCGAAATCGAACCGATCAAAGCTGATTCTGATTTAATTTGAAACCAATAAATCGTCATCGTGGTTTCAGAACCAAACCAAATTCAAAAAGTTTTGATTTTAATTTCGGAATCTTCATTTTTTGTTTCGAAACTAAAATCATCGATTTAATTTCAATTTAAAAAATTAAATTGCTCTATCAAGGTTTGAACCATGGTATGTAATTTCGAATGGTACCGCTCGGTACGGGCGATAGTCCGATGAAATACCGGGACGCGGACCGTTCATTACCAGATGGACCGTGCTACAGTGTTACGGTAATACAGCATTAACAGTGATACAGTGGTACACTGTAACAATACTACAGTGCTACATCAACAGAAATAAGTTCGGTAAATCCTTATGTATCATTCGGTACGTCCTGGTGTATCGCTCGGTACGTCGGTACCATATAATACAGAGCCTATCTCGAAACACCAGTACAGTACGATACTACATATCTTGATTTGAACCCAAACTTTAAATGTAAAGTTGAGTCAAAAGTAACTATGACAATGGACAAATTCTTCTATTTTAGTTTGTGACGAACTAAAATAGCAGTGCATGATTGCAGTAGGACAGATGGAAAAAATCTGCAGCACTGAGAAATAAAGAAATCCTCCACACGTTGTAGCATGTTAAGCAAAAGAAAATACAATTTGGATGTTCTAATAGAAAAGCATGACGATGGAAGAGCACGATGGCATATAAAAAGGAAAATTTGTCGATTATGATGATGCCTGACACTAATAAATAAGAGGCGAGAGGGGCCACTCCATGGAGACAGCAACGCACTAACCACATCACCATATGTATTACTCATTCTAAATTGCGTGATGTCTGACAAAAGGTACGACCCATTCTATGCTAATAAGCTGTTTATAAGATCAAAAGGTTTCCACACTGAAAACAAATGACCAGTCGAGTTGTCGTCATCCAGTCTAATAGATCTACTGGTCCGATGGGGTGAGTAAAGTTCAGTTCTTAACTCAAAATAGTTTTACCTGTCCAATCTTATGCACCACCACAATCCAACTTCTCTCAGGACAAGACTCGTGAGACTATGATCTCATAGTGTTGTTCCCTTCACTCTCATAGGTTCGCTGGCATGCCCTGTCCTCCTCCCTGCAACCACCACAAGTCTCCATCTTCTTCGACTGCCGTCTAATAAACATTAATGACAGACCTTAAAATGTCCACCGACGATCCATCGGCAGAACCTTATCAAATTATTTGAGAGACATCAAAATTAGAATCAAAATCGATAAATTTTATGATTTCAAATCGAATCCGAACCAAAGGGATCTTTAGATTCGATTCGATTTGATTTGATTTCGAATTGATTGAAATAAAAAAAATAAAAAAATGATGAATCCAATACAAAACCACAACCAGAACGAGAACTGGAATCATCTAAAATCGATATAGTTTCGATTTCATTTTTTTCACCGAACTGAAATCTTGATTAGGTCTACTTTTCAACACCTAAAATAGCAAAGAAAAAAAGACATAGCACCATGGGTAGAACATGTAAGAAAACCCAATCAACACCCATCACACTATCTCCTAAAATTCCCTACAGTGTCTTCACATAATTGGCACAGGCATTGATGAGGACAGCAAACATAAAACGTGATGAACTGCAAGACACTGCTGCACGCCTTGAGGAATCAAGGATTGAGAACTACAAGACACTGCTGTACGCCTCGAGGAATCAAGGATTGACAACACAAAGAGAGACAGCATGGTTCGGAGAGCAATTACCTGGAAGTAGAATATCAAGTATAACATAGACATACTTGGAAGACCACAGGGGAAGGACTGCTTATCAAGTATAACACTGATACTTGCCTGTGTAAAGTTCATTCACCGTGAGCCATACAAATCATATGAGAACGAACCTCGGTGAAAGTTTCCCGCAACAAGAGACTCTTTTGGTCCTTTGATAGTAACAAAGTAGACTAAAAGGTTCTGTACTACATTTCAACTGGGATCCAAGGCTTGGAAATTTCTAAGGGAAACCTTCCTGGTGTCTCCTAAATGGGAGTTCGTTGGATTCTAAGGAAGATTCAAACACATTGATATTTGTTTTCATTTCAAGAAGAATGTTATTTATCTTTAATAAAAAAAAGCTTTTATTTGTAAATTAAAAAATATTTGTTTATCTCTTGCACAAACTTCACGCTATTCTCATGTCTCTCTTATGATGATGCGATCGCAGTTGGTTATTCCCTTCAATAAATGAAGCACGACCCACCTATCCCCTTCCAAGATGGAAGCCAGTTACCTACCACCTACGCCCACATATTATATCAGATATACTATTGCAGCCTGCGCCAGGTAGAGTTGAGCATGGCACCATCCCACCATAAGCTTAAGGTGTTGGAGCAGTGGCGGGTTTCATCTCATCCGAGCTCGGCCACCCTGCCGTGCTCCCTTCCCTCGACCTTCTTCGACCTCGTCTTCTATTGCTTCCACCCGGTGCAACGCCTCCTCTTCTACGAGTCGACCAACCTCGAGACCGAGCTCCCTAAACTGAAGCACTCCTTAGCTCTCGCCCTCAGTTACTACTACCCTCTCGCCGGGAGCCTTACACGAGACTCCGAGGTGCAAAATCCCGAGCTCCTTTGCTCTCAATCTGACTTCGTTCCCCTCACGGTAGCCGCCAGTCGAGACGACTTCTACGAGCTCTCAGGAGACCATGCGCGGGACATGGCGAGGTTCCATCCTCTGGTGCCACCGCTGACCGCCTCCAGCGGAAGGCAGCCCGTGTTTGCAGTCCAAGTCACCATGTTCGCTGACGCCGGCGTCGCCATCGGGACCACCGTTCACCACGCCGTCGCCGATGGCTCTAGCTACACCAACTTGATGAAACTGTGGTCGTCGATACATCGGCTTGGGGAGCTTCCGGCAATTTCGACAGGGCTGCTCCCGTTTCTCGACCGTAGCGTCGTCCACGACCCAGCAGGGCTGCAAAGCATCTTCGTAAAGGATCTGCAATCGCTCAGAGGAGATCCAAGTCTCAATGCCTGGGACCTCACCGGCGTCCCTGATGTGAAGCTGGCCACTTTCGCTTTCAGCCGAGACACCCTAGATAAGCTGAGACGACGGGCGACGTGCAAGAGGAAGGCGTCGGCCCAGACGTCGCCGTACGCGTTGGCCTGCGGCCTCGTGTGGGCCGGCCTGGTCCGAGCGCGAGGCGACACGAACAGGAAGAAGGAGCATTTCGGCTTCGTGACCGGCTGCCGGGCACGGACGAATCCGCCCATTCCAGCCAATTACTTTGGGAATTGCCTAGGTATCTGCCGCGTCGAGGCCGAGAGGAGCGAACTCGTCGGCGAAGACGGAGCGGCGGCCGCCGCGGACGCGATCTGGAAGGTGATCAAGAGCCTGGAGGAGGGGGCGTTCAGCGGGGCGGAGAACTGGATCAGGGACGTCCACGACTACGCGGCAAAGAAAGCCCTGACTGTCGCCGGGTCGCCGAAGCTGGGGATATACGACATCGACTTCGGGTGGGGACGGCCGCGCAAGGTAGAGCTGGTGTCGATTGAGAGGACGGGGGCACTGTCGCTGACGGAGAGCAGAGGGGAGAAGGGCGGCATCGAGGTGGGACTGGCACTGCCGAAGCACGAGATGGATGGCTTTCTCTCTTACTTCGTCAGTAGCTTGTTGAATCTTTAATCATGCAAGCGGCATGCCTGAGAAGGTCATCTACGGTGGCTTCAAGGGCCTGCGACACTGCAACTACCGTCCGTCGTTCGTATTGCAGGATTAAGGCAGCAAGCCATGTATTGTCTCAGACGAACAAGTGAATTTTTTTTTCCTTTATGGGGAAGGACAAGGTAAGAGTCCATATTAACATCAATGCGGCTCCCGCGACGGTAAGTCCGTAGCTTTCAAAAAATAGCATCTTCTTTTCTATAGGGTAAAGGATTTCTTCTGATGGATCTTGAAAGTGACTATATTCAGTAGTTATTTAATTGGTCACGGATTTGGACTTACTGTCGAATTATAAATTGATCATGATTGAGTCCTAAAAAAACTTTTTAGAATTATTATGCGTGGTCCAACTACTGCAACTGCAACGATACGAATCTAAATTACTCTTATAATTTATTGACCATAATATACGTTTACTTCTTAATTATTTCAATTTCATTAAATTATCATTTTTTTGTGCTTAAGCATGTATTCTTGATCGTTTTTGCACGGCCCAACTACTTTCTAAGTATTTGGCTCAAATTCCAACCATTTCTATTGAGAAAATGCTAACCAGATTAATTGATCATTCCAAAAATATCGGATTATGTAATTACTGATAGGCCGGCCTGATATAATAGGACACGCAATTATGGTTCTCTGTGTCTAAGTCAGTGAAAGACTTCACCGGGAATTCAATCAACTTAAAAAGCAAGATCCTCTTTAAGCTGCGACCTTAATTGAGCTTAACTGACCAGCTTAATAAGAGCAAGTCTACAAAGACGTGACTGCTCGAGTCGTAATAGACCCGACACCAGTTAGATTGTACCTAATCAAGGACAACACAAAGTATCGAGTGTGTTGGTGCAAGTTAGACAAGCAGCATGGCTGTGTGCCTCCATTTTGTTAAAGTAGTACCACATGAATCAATTATAAGTAGGACACAACCCATACAAGAATTTCAATAAACTATGCATGAAATGTAACTAAAACCTAACCATAGTATGAAACGGTCCCCTAAAAAAATCTACTGGTTGCACTAACTAAATAAAAGAAAATCTAATCTTGCACCGACGATTTTTCTTATAATGACTGAAAAAGAAGAACAAAATTATGTATACTCAACAGTTTTAGAAGTATCGTTTCTACGCCATTCATAGTGATTTAACTATAAATTGATTGTTTGCAGTTTCAATTGATAACAAGATAAGTAGAAGGAACTTAAAGAATCATCTACCAGAGAATGTTTTCTACAGAAATTGCATCATATCGTAACAGGCTAATAAGCAACTATTTGGAATAATTAATAACGAAAGATAGTAGAAAGCATCGAGCAGGAAATAATCAAAACATATAACCATTAGGCAGTGGAAATCACCGTACCTGAATGGGAGTCAGGAACGGAGTCTAGGTAACTCGAAGTTACCAATTGCATCAGAACTTGCATATCTGAAGATTAGGTATACTGCTTTTGTCTTGAACGATGGTCCAAGTTACACCTGCGCACTTACGGGTTTATTACTAGATTCCAGGCATTCTTGGTGGATAGGTAAGAGTTTTTTTTTTCTTTTAATTTGCTTTATATGAGACTTATCGAAAAGAGTGATTCTTTACCTCAAAAATTACCGAAGTTGAACACTCTAGCATTCAAAACAATCTTCATAATGATTCAACTCAGAGTCCTTTTACCTCTTCAAGATAAAAGAGGATACAAACATTAGTCCCAACCTGGCAGTGGTAGATAAGAGTTGAAATTGAAATAACAATTCTGTCTCCGTAATCACCCTAGCATTCAAAACAATCAGTTCGATGTAATGTCAGATTTTGGCCATCGACATCATTGACGAGAAGGTTGAAAAGTAATTAGTAGTCGGCAACTATTGTTCCATACTAATCCTTCAGGTTAGAAAAAGTAAAATTAAGGCAGTTTTGCGGCAGTATGAGACAGTTAAAACAGGATAAAACAGTGGAACCATGGTCACAGCACACACCACTAGGGCAATTTACAAGTCTGCAAGTTTTACATTTGCGGGTTTCTCTGTCCTCTCTCGTTCGTACAGAGGATCTCTTCTGCCACAATCTACCATATGTTTTTCAGATAAAAAGTTCTATTTGCTTTGAAAATAAGTAGTTTTTCCTAAAGACTGAACTACATTTTCAGTCAATGAAACGATAGTTCAAATTTACAATAACAAAATATATAATAAAATCATAAATCCTAACTATTTAAGATTGACTATACGAATCTTTTGACTCTATTAAGATTTATAGAAAGTCATATGTTTAATTAAGTTCAGAATACTTAAAATTTTATTTATAATTTTTATTAAAATCTTTTTTTTTTGTCTCTCATCATACCACTAATATTAATTAATTTATCTCTTTTGACTACTACATTCGAACGTCTTTTCATCACATGTTCATACCATCTTAAACAATTTTTTTTTATCTTATCCTCTATCGAAACGATATCTAGTTATTCACAAATAAAAATATTTATTTTCTATCTTTCATAGTAACTTCACATATTCATTTCAACATTTTCATCTCGACAACACAAACTTTTTGTATATGTTTTTTCTTAATTATCTAACACTCAAATCCGTAAAACATTATTGATCTCATAACTATCTTATAAAATTTTCATCTAATCTCGAAGGTATTCGATGATTATATATGACTCTTGATACCTCTTGTCATTTTAATCATACTATTTTTACTTTATGAAAAATATCCTCATCGATCTTTTCATCTTATTGAATAATTTATCCGAGATACTTAAAATATTTACTTAGAGAGACTTATTTTTCATCCAAGTTAATTATATTCTCTTATCTATTTCTAGAACCACTAAAATTATATTTTATATATTCAGTATTAGTCCTACTTAATCTAAAACTTTTAGTTTCCAAGACTTGTCTCTATAACTTAAGTTTATAATTAATTCCACTTAGGCTCTCATCAACTAAGACAATATCATTAGCAAATAACATACACCAGAAAGATATATCATGTAAGTGATAGTCCAAATCCATAATTTCCCCTAAATAACCAACAAATAATTAAATACTAGAGTCATATATAGAATCAGATATTTTGTCCTTCAAATACATCCCAAAGTAAAACATAGAGTTAAGAGAAACATGAATCACCAAACATAAATTTTCTATTATAAGTTTGTTAAGCTTCTTAAAAAACTTCATATACAAGAAACCTCGGGCTAAATAATTATGACAAGCATGTTACTCTTTTGCTAGCTGACATAGTTAGCTGCCATTGAGGTGAAAACAAGAGTAGGTAATCCATGATATTGACTCCTTTGACTTCATCTCTAAGGCTCTTCCCAAAGGCCCCATTTTCATTCTTTATAATTTAGTGGATCTCGTATGTAAAAGGTTACGTAACATGATGGTTTGTCAGAAGATTGTTCAAACTCAAGTATGCCGTGAGCTATAACAGCATCATCTAAAAGATTGGAAGAAATATTGACTGTGACAATAACATTTGGTATAGCATAAGTTTGCTTAGTCATACTACTATCAACCTTGATTCCAGTGCAAATTCATATTTGAACCGCCACAAAATTAGAAAAGAAGGTAACTCCTCTAGAATTTGCAAATCAAAGCATTAAATTCATCTGAGCTCAATTCTCATCATTTTCTTGAATATAAACTTATCACTTATGCACTAAAAGCTATTCACAGAGAAATCAAGCAAGATAGGTTGTCCGTTTCTTTGATAAGAACGATTCACCACATCATTTCCCCAACACTAACAAAGTAATTTCCTGAAATTTCTCTAGTATATTTATTGAGGATTTTAAGGACTAAACACAAAATTAAATAAACATTTTTCAATGTTCCTAGAGAATTCACGGTTAGAAATCATACTTGACTCTTAACAACTGCGTTTGCACCGGCAACATCCCACAAGTTTTCGTATATCAAATAACATGGCATGCTAGTAAGATCTATCTGAGCATAGGGAGAAAAAAAATATCTAAGACTAGCAGCAAAACTCAGGCACGAGTGAATAGGAAATGCCACAGAAATTAATGACTCTTTATTCCTTTGTATCTATATCTAAGTGCACTTGCTCTTAAATGATGTGCCATTCTAGCTGGACTAGGTGATAAATCATGCACACACGACACAAACGGGGGATCGAACTTACCAATCCGTGGAGATCAACCAAGATGCTCTACTATACAGCTATCCGAACGGTAAATGCTATGTCGATAATCATCCATTTGGGAGAACAAAGTAGAACCCTTCTATAATTCCTTGACTGTCTACAGAAAATAAGCCCTATACACTATAATAAATATAACAGAAAATCCAGTATATTACCCTTTCTAACATTGCAACACAAAATGCCTCTCCCTCCTTCCGTGTAACAAATCCATCGGGAGATTACTGGACTATAATTTTTCTGAATCATAGACAAATATACATAATCAAACTGCAAGAACACATCATAGTGCTGAAAAAACGATCGAGTAGCTTTTTCGATGAAGGATACATAAGACTTTCAAGAACTAAACAAATGAAAAGGGAAAAGAAAGGAGAGGATGAACCCTACCAAGCCAAATCTCCAAAGAACAATCCAAAAGACGATCGCGTCAGATGGAGGACTCTACACGGCACAAAATCCTCCGATCGGGGAACCCTAACGCAAATCTGAAGCCATGGGAGAAAGCAAGAGGAGGAAGAATGGGAACTTTTGGGCTTTGCTCCCAAATACTTTGGCGGTGCGCGAGGCTTTCGAATCCGTAAGCTACATAACAGAGCCGGGACATGTGTTTTGCACGTGACATGGTGCTACCACGTCAACCCTTCTTTAAAATAAAAAGAAAGAAAAAAATGATTTAAACCCAAGCGAAAAGAATGAAGGAAGGCCTATCTAAAGGCTCAACCTATAATAGCTCAAAAACAATGACTAGTACGAAGTAAAATATAACATAATATCGTAGACATACGAAACTGTGTAAAAAAGTAATTCAATTTTTATAATATAATATATGATCAATATATTTGAAATCAAGATTAAATCATGCTATGCCAAACCTAGAACAAGTGGGGTAACAAACGAGTGAGTTGGATTTCCACTTGTATGATGTGGTTGATTCTGTAAGGCTGAGTCAGCATCTTAGTTGGCAAAATGCTGAGGAAGACAGTTTGTGTTAGGGATCAGCGCTGTGTATGGAAGGCGTAGGAAGAGATACAAAACTAATTGACGATAGGATGATAACAAGTTTCCAGCCCAACAAATGAAGAACCGGATTCTGTCAAGTAGCGACAATTCAGCAGTAGGATTCCTACATGGAACGTAGCTACTTGTGAACTCGAAGAACAATGCTTGACTTTACATAGCCTTCTCGAAAGAGTGTTGAATGCAAACGGGTGGGTACTCTCGGATTGTGAAATGGGCCCACCTATGTCGTCTTGTAATGGCCCATCAACTTCTTCGCCCTGCGCGGCGGTCATCTGCTTCGACCATACAAATTAAGGATCGTGATTTTGCCACGTAGGATGAGAAATAGCCTGGGGACCAAACTTTTGGTATCATCTGCTGGTCGGCCCCACGCGGCTGCCAGGGAAGACCGCGGAGTCAAAATCAGACGAGTGAGAAAATGACATCAAGACCAGTCAACGATAAAAAAATACAAGTCTTGGGACACCAAAACACTGTTTCCGACGTATGAGCTGCAATCGTGGAGAATAAATTAAAATGAAGAGCAAAAAGAATAAAAATATTATGCATGTGAATTGCTACGAGTGATCAAAAGCATGTCAAATAATAATGATTTTATGCTTTCAAGAGTCCCTTTTGCATTCCACTCGAGCGACACGTCTCATCCAAATCACATTGTTTGCATATTTTCTTTCGGCGAGAGGAAAGAGGAAGCGATTGACGTAAGATATCACAACCATTTCAATGTATCACCATAAAAAATAACTGTAAGACGTACGTCCATAACTTGGTGTTGACTACATGATATGGGTTGTGTGTGTTTTCAGCGAAGACGCGTCGGGGTGGAAGAAGTTAATGTGCATGATTTAGGTCACATTTGTTTGTTTTAAGAGAGAGATGGGGGCAAAGCAGGTGGGAATGGATGCGGAGGGGCTGTCCCTGATAGAAGATAAGATTTCCCCAATTTGATAGAGGATAAGATTTCCCTAATTATATAAGGAAATCTCTCTATTCTGTTTATTCTATTGAGAGAAATCCTTCCTATAAATAGGAGAGGGAACATGTTAATAGATTCAAGCTAAAGCTATTTCATTTATACAATAAAGCTTCTTCAATTATTGTTCTTATCTTCTGTTATTTCTATCATGGTATCAGAGCAGTGAGAAAAGCGAAGCTTCGCTCTTGCCTTTGGCCAGCGACCAACGTCGCTGAGAAAAGCGAAGCTTCGCCCTTGTCTTCGGCCAGCGACCAACGCCGCTGTAGCCACATTCCTGAGAGGCTCCACGGCCAATCCTCATCTTCCTCACCGCGGTAGTCTTCGCTGATCTACCAACAGTCGGTGGACTTAAGGAGAACGAAGGGCGGATGTAAGGAAACCGAAGGGAACGCTTGTGCCCTCACAGCAACAGCAACAGCGATCTGCTCTTGCCCTACTCACGAAGCATCTTGCTTTAAACCATTCTTTGCATCGATCCAAGATTGGTATCCTTGTTTAGAAGTTTGTCCGTGACATTCTCCCCCACTTATCCCTTCGACGTCCTCGTCGAAGCCTTTGTGAACACTGCAACTCTTCACCTTTGCTGAGTCTTCAATCTTCTGCTTTAGCTGCAATGCGCCTCCTGGCTCCCTGCTGCTCTCCGCTGCTGTTTCTGAGTAGTCGAACCTTTGATCCGCCATGCTGCTTCAACTCACCAATGACTCTTGACTCTGGTGTGGGGTTGGCTGAGTTGTGTTGATCATTGTTGATTCTTACGGATCCCCCAAATGAAGGAAAAAGACCATCCTTACTGCGCCAGTCTCTCAAAATTTCCACATGCTGCTTGAACTGGGTGGATGCTTGTTGGAGCTTTAACGAGCATCGCCTCGCAAACTTCTGAAGTTTTGGGTCCTTCCTCCACAAAATCTGCTCATTGACTCTTCTTTCAGTTAGTTGTCACATCCAAGTAGGTTCGCATCACTTCCACTTTCGATTGGCATTTCGTTGGGAAATGAGGCGGACAATCTACTCTCAGTAGCACTGATCACCGTTGGTGAGGATTTGACAACTATTGTCTTCCATTATCTTCGAAGGGTCTTTGAACTTGTGCAGAGCTCCTCTGCTAGATAGATAAGAGAACTGGGGTACTCGGTTTCGCCCATTCTCTTAAGAGTTGAGAAGGCAAAGGTTACTTGACTTCGCCCGCCTCCTCGAGGTTGTACTTCATGCATCGAGCTGGTTACTGGTCTTCGCCTGCTCTTTGTTCACACTTCTGAAGCACTTGAAGTGTTTGCACTCCTTGCGTTGAGTTAGCTACTGTGATTCACCTTCTCGATGCCATTGAACTTCTGGAATGCAGGAAGTTTTCACCCCAACTTGGAGTAATTCTCTGATAGATGAGGTCGCCTCTGGGATCGTACCGTCTTCTCCATCAACCCTGCCGCCTACTACACTGAGTAGCAAAGGTACAGCACCGCGTACTGCTTGCTTCGTTCCTTGGTCGTGCACTCTTGCATGACCCGAAGTCCTTCACTTACGGCCATCTTGATGAGAAACTTGTTGACACCGGTCTTACGAAGTTTCTTGGCCTCTGCCCTTCAGCCTTGTCTCGGTACTTGGAGATTGCCTCTGCATGCTCCACCTCCTCGGCCCCTTTCACGACCAAGCGCTCTCCCTCCGTGAGAGCAAGGGATCAATGACTTTGACGGAAGTCCCGCCTCTGCGGTACCATGGCGCTGCCATGCCCATGGCCCTACTATCCGTCGCCTCGCATCTACATCCCTTTTCTTCACAATCAGTAGATATGCCTCCGTGACACTCCTCCGAGTCCACCTCCATTCTAACTGATTGCTTGATTTTGGGTAGCTAAGTCCCTCTGGACTCGTCGTCGCTTCCTCGCCCCTTTCGACCCCCTGCTTCAACACCTCTGTGTTCTCTAAGCAGTCTGTTTGGTCGATGGAAAGACAGACTGCAACTCCCATGCCTGGCCTCTGCCATCACGTTGTAGAGTTTGCACCGATTCTGTTCTCCTTAGCTTCCTTGGTAGCAACGTTCGCTTACTCGACCTTGTCCTCTGACTTGTCAGGCTCCCTTAAGCGAATATGAGCTCTGGAGCAGTCCAACTCTCCAGCTGCTTCGATCATACCTCTGCATGATCAAGTCCCTCTCATGGGACTCACTGGTACTTGCATTCGAACTTTTCCCTTGGTGGAGCCCAGCCCCCATATGCTGATGACCAAGGTTTTCATCCGATGCAAAATTCAAGCTAAAGCTATTTCATTTCTACAATAAAGCTTCTTCAATTATTGTTCTTATCTTCTGTTATTTCTATCGGTCCCCACTCCATGGACCCACCTGCTCGGGTTGGCAGAGTTGACTTGACCGTGTGAAGCACTGCTTATTAACAGACAGACACACACACACCTCTCGCCGTTCCCGCTGTTCTCAGAGACTACCTCGCCTTCTCTTCTAGACCTCCCTGCTCGGCTTCTCCTTCCTGTGACCAACAAGATCTGGTCTCCCTCTTCTCCTCCTTCCTCTTCTTACAGAGCAGGTACGACAACGTCATCTACATCTGCGTTGTAGCAGTAAGTAGCTGTGTAGCCTTAACGATTGCTTTGTTCTACTTGCAGTTGCACAAGCAAGGGGAAGTGTGCTGCAACAATGGCCAGAGGTCAGCTCCAAGTGCTCGGGGCACTCGACCTTGCCAAGACGCAGTTGTATCACTTCACGGCCATCGTCATTGCTGGCATGGGCTTCTTCACCGACGCCTACGATCTCTTCTGCATCTCCCTCGTCACGAAGCTCCTAGGCCGCATCTATTACTTCGACCCCAACTCGATATCGCCAGGGACGCTCCCGCCCAACGTGTCCGCTGCCGTCACCGGCGTGGCTTTTTGTGGTACCCTCTCTGGCCAGCTCTTCTTCGGGTGGCTCGGCGACAAGCTCGGCCGCAAGAAGGTGTATGGCATGACGCTCATGCTCATGGTCATCTGCTCCATCGCGTCCGGACTCTCCTTCGGTCACACTGCCAAGGGTGTCGTGGCCACCCTCTGCTTCTTCCGCTTCTGGCTCGGCTTTGGCATCGGCGGCGATTACCCGCTCTCCGCCACCATCATGTCGGAGTACGCCAACAAGAAGACCCGTGGCGCCTTCATCGCAGCCGTCTTCGCTATGCAGGGCTTCGGCATCCTCACAGGCGGCATCGTCGCCATCATCATCTCCGCCGCCTTCAAGGGACGCTTCGACTCGCCGGCCTACAAGGACGACCCAGCCGGCTCCACCGTCCCGGAGGCCGACTACATCTGGCGCACAATTCTCATGCTGGGCGCCCTCCCGGCTGCCTTGACCTACTACTGGCGGATGAAGATGCCGGAGACCGCGCGGTACACTGCTCTTGTTGCCAAGAACGCGAAACAGGCGGCCTCCGACATGTCGAAGGTACTCCAGGTGGATATCGCCGAGGAGCAAGAGAAGGTCGAGCAGATGACCATGAAGGAGGCCAACAACTTCGGCCTCTTCTCCAGAGAGTTCGCCCGCCGCCACGGCATCCACCTCGTCGGCACCACCACCACGTGGTTCCTCCTCGACATCGCCTTCTACAGCCAGAACCTGTTCCAGAAGGACATCTTCACCTCCATAGGGTGGTTACCGGACGCGAAAACCATGAACGCTATCGAAGAGGTGTTCCGGATCGCTCGGGCGCAGACCCTCATCGCCCTCTGCGGCACCGTGCCAGGATACTGGTTCACCGTGGCCTTAATCGACACCATGGGCCGGTTCGCCATCCAGCTCATGGGTTTCTTCTTCATGACCGTCTTCATGCTCGGCCTTGCCATCCCCTACCACCACTGGACGACCAAGGGCAACCACATCGGCTTCGTCATCATGTACGGCTTAACCTTCTTCTTCGCCAACTTCGGGCCCAACAGCACCACTTTCATCGTCCCGGCGGAGATCTTCCCCGCACGGCTGCGGTCCACATGCCACGGCATCTCGGCGGCCGCGGGCAAGGCCGGGGCCATCGTGGGCGCCTTCGGGTTCCTCTACGCGGCTCAGAGCAAGGACCCCGCGAAGAGGGACAAGGGCTACCCGGCCGGCATCGGCGTCCGAAACGCGCTCTTCGTGCTTGCGGCGTCCAATCTTCTGGGCCTGATCTTTACCTTCTTAGTGCCTGAATCGAAGGGCAAGTCACTCGAGGAAATCTCTGGCGAGAACGAAGACGAGGACCAGATAGACTCCGCTGCTGTTTACAACAGGACGGTCCCTGTTTAGGATTAGCTTCCGTCATACTCTATCCTCTCATAGGTTGGTAATGTAATATTAATGGATACCTAATTAGCCGAACAGTAGTCGTTACCTCTTCTCGGTGTAATAAGATATGAAACCATAGGTGGATGTATGAAGTGCACTTCGGAGTAATAGTAGCAGTTACCGTTCTTGTCTGCAACCATTAGTGAGACATATCAGTGAGAAAACAATAGGTGGAAGACTGGTACGTAAGACTTTTCCTATCCTCCTCACTATCACCATACGACGCAGGCAACTTCGTTGTTAATGTCCATGACAATGTAGACAATTGGTAGCGAAGACATTGACTTCAAAACGTCGATGTTGGAGTGGGTCCATGCACGAAGAAATATGTCAGGCATACGTAACATGTTTACCAAATGGACCACTAGATCTTTTGGTTGTCCATTAGCCAACCACCACAAACATAGCCAGTAGGATAATAACAGCAGAAAATTGATTGAGAAAAGAAAATTTGTGTGTTTGACGAACACCGCGGGTTCTGAAGTCAATCATTCTAGTAGTTATGTGGCTGCCAAGACTTTTCTAATGAACTGTGTTTCTGTGGACATTTTTGGTGTGCGAAGATTAGTCTTTGGCGTGGCACGAACGAAAAGAACGACCTCCCGTCTTCGGTCTGCATAAGATGAGATTGACGACGCAAAATTACGAAGGAAGGGAGCTACTGGGTAGCTTCATGCACACTGTGTTTCAAGAACACTCGTCGTTCAAACCATTCTTAAAGAATAAAGATTATTGCGTAGTTCTTGTTTCATAGCAGACATGCATTCTAGATTCACGCAGCTTCTTATTTTTATTCATGATCGTTGTGTTAACATTTAAAGTTATTTTTTAAAATTTTAGAAGGTTAATTTTTTTTGGTCATTGAGCCTAGATGGGCTTGGAACAATTGATTTGAGCATTAAACCTAAATCTGATTTATTAAAAAAAATTATAGATACTCAAGAGTAAAAGAGACAAAAATAAGTTTTAAGAATTTTGTTAGAAAATCAAGCGGTTAAATTTTATCGATTTTAGCCGAAATTTTATATGAATAATCCTTGCAACAAACTCTACAATCCTAATAGTGTCAATCTATAGTTTATCCTCCCTACGATACTTTTTTGCTATATATATTTATATATATCACTTGAAGATTAAAAATATAAATATTTAAAGATATCTTGAAGATTAAAAATAACTTAAAGATTATATATATATATATATATATATATATAAAGATATCACTATTAGATCCAAATGAATATATTCTTAATACATGAATAAAATATTATATTATTCGTGATATTAAAAAGAATATATTTCTTATGTTATATATATTGATTCAATAACCATTCTTAGTAGAGTTGAAAAATCTTTTTACTTCTCAATCATTTGCTTATCAAGTGAGGGGAGTTTTTGCTTTAAGAAGATATCATTTTTTTTTAAAATGATAAAGATAAGAAGGACAAAACTAATAGTTAACCAGAGTCTTCTTCGAATAATAGTATAAAAAAAGATTAAGTGTTATAAGGAGAGCAAATTAGGTCATATTAAGAAAAATTATTATGTTAAGATTAAAGGAAAAAATATTGTAAATAAAAAAAATTGTTCCAATGCTATTGATAAAGATTGTGATAAGTATTTTATAGCTAAAATTCACATATCTTTGTCAATACTAAAGAAATGATATAATTATCATGATAGATATTTCATGGAGAAGAAAACTATTATCATAATCTTTTTAGGTATAAAGAGTGTATACCATATTCTACTAGGTATAAAGAAATTTTTTTTTCTATTACAAATATAGTTGATATTAAAAATTATTATTATTTTTATCCTAATAAAATCAAGTTTCTTTGCAACATAAAAGAATTAAAATTAAATATGGTATATACTAGTAAAAGGGACAAAGATTTATATATTTTGTTAGTATATAACTCTTATGTTGATTGGATGAGTACAGTGCATCAATCTAGAGTTAGTCATATAAATTTTTTGAAATTAAAGATTATGATATAGAAAACTCTAGTTAATGATCTTCCAAATCTTATTACTTTTAGTAGTAATAAAATTTACGAAAACTATCAATATAGCAAGATGCACAAGCAACCTTTTGATGGATCACTTTGAATGTGTAAATTTTCCTTCGGGCTTATCTTTCCTTGCCAACAACAAGAACTACACTTGAAAAATCATATGTAGCTTCCCTTCCAACTGTTCCTCACATAAATCAGATGGGTCTTACTCAAACTTTATAAAATTAATAAACTAATTATTTTAAAATAAACAAGAGTAAACATAATGTCACAAATATCTTTACCAAATCCATCTTGATCATTTAAAAAGTCTTCCAAGTAAGTTAGGACTTATCTCCATATTATATTTTAAAGAAGAGTGTTAAGACTTAAAGTATATCTTTTCGAAGATATTATATTATTTATCTTTTATTCTTTTTTTTAAAAAATAAATTAATTATATAAAAATTTAAAATAAAAAACTCTTAATTTAAAATTTTATTTTACACTAATAAATAAATGACATCAACATATATAATGTGATCCATGTCTAAATGTTTAGGTTTGTAAGGTTAAGTCCAAAAGTAGTTTCAAATCATGTGTAAACATTTTTTAAAGAAGTTTTAATATTTTTTTTACTTTATATTGATTTCATGTTTTTTTATTTGATTTCATCTTGGACTAATAATGCTTTATTATTAATTACACTTTATGCAATCTTTTACTCACTTCACGACTGGACATCTCCTCCAGAAGGAACTCCTTCGACTTGGGAACGAGGAGCGAGAACACCAGGCCCAGGAAGTTGGTCGAGACGACGAGGAAGAGCGCGTTCCGGACCCCGATGCCGGCCAGATAGCCCTTATCCCTCTTTGCTGGGTCCCTGCTCTGAGCCGCGTAGAGGAACCC
Organism: Musa acuminata AAA Group; assembly: GCF_036884655.1. Classification (NCBI taxonomy): domain Eukaryota; kingdom Viridiplantae; phylum Streptophyta; class Magnoliopsida; order Zingiberales; family Musaceae; genus Musa; species Musa acuminata. The sequence continues at coordinate 43,590,584 of NC_088341.1, forward strand.
GAAGGCACCTATAATGGCCCCCGCCTTGCACGCGGCCACCGAGATGCCGTGGCATGTGGACCGCAGCCGCGCCGTGAAGATCTCCGCTGGAACGATGAAGGTGGTGCTGTTGGGCCCGAAGTTGGCGAAGAAGAAGGTGAAGGCGTACATGACGACGAAGCTGATGTGGTGGGTGGTCCAGTGGTCGTAGGGGATGGCGAGTTCGAGCATGAAGGCGGTCATCATGAAAAATCCCATGACCTGGATCCAAAACCGCCCGATGACGTCGATGAAGGTCACACGGTGCGCCAGAGCGCGATGCGGGTCTGCGCCCGGGCGATCCAGAACACCATCTCGATGGCGTTCATGGTGGCGGCCTTCGGTATCCACCCGATGGCTTTGAAGATGTCCTTCTGGAACAGGTTCTGGGTGTAGAAGGCGATGTCGAGGAAGAACCAGGTGGTGGTGGTGGTGCCGAGGAGGTGGAGGCCGTGGCGACAGACGAACTTTCAAGTACTCGAAAGTTTTTCCCCCCTTTTTTTTGGGTCTTTCTACAATAATATTATTGTTTGACTTTTTGCTCCAAATTTGCTCGAATTGGCTGTTGTTTGACTTTCTGTAATAAAGTCGCTATTTCTTTTTGCTTTCTATTGTATTATTTATTGATAATAATTATGTTTGGTCTTACATATCTCCATTCTTAAAATATATCCCAAAATTATATTCGCGATAGATAGCTAACCAAAGCAAGTTAAGGGGCTTACATTTTCTTTACGTTTGGAGCAGACATAATAATTATGTTTGGTCTTACATATCTCCACCCTTATTATTGTTTATTTTGTTTATATTATCCCGATTTTTAGGATACCGTTCTGCTGGCCTTTCATTTTGATGAAAGTTAATTGGTTTCTTATTATCGCTTTTTTTATATGGAATATTCGCTTCATGATGATTCATCATTCTTTTCTATCATTACTCTAATAGTTGCCTATCACACACACAGAGAGAGAGAGAGAGAGAGAGAGAGAGAGAGAGAGATGATCACAGCTCAATAAGCAGGACAGGAGCTATTAAGCCCAATACTTTCGGCTTCCGATTCATCATCCCATCTGCAAACGCAAGACTGAGACAGGGATGACTGCCGTGTTTGATTCGTAAGGAAGGTGGGCTTCTCAGTAGATTTACTTCCTCCGACAAAGAACTCTCCTTTCCTCCATCTACTAACTTTCAATCAAATCATTCCATGCCATCAAGAGAATCCAGAGGGTGGGATGGGAATCATAAACATCAAGCAGCACAACTTGCAGCACAACTTGCAGCTGGGATGTAGTCCATGCAAGTGCTTCATCTTTCCGGCGAAAGATGCAGTGTGCATCAGCATTGTGGATCAAAGACCTTCGTCTCGGTGACATTACACACTCTCACCTGTGCTGCAACCTGATGAACCTACTGGCTCGAGTTCTTTCAGACGGAGAGAACCCCTCACCGGTATTAAATACACAACACTTTCCACCATAAATCTCTCTTAGCAAACAGATAACAAGAAAAGCTGAAATTGTTGTGCGATTGCAGCACTAATTAAGAAGACATGAGCTGAAGGAGCATAAAAGGGGAGGCGAACATACCGAGTGGGCAGTGACAGCAGCTGCTTCATCGATCATAGTCGCTTATTGCCAATGCAGCATCATCAAGATTCCCATTTGCAGCAGAGAGCTATAACTCAGTACATGTGAATCTTGATGGTGCTACACCGGCAAACATCGACTGTGTGAATCACATCCCACATCGCCGATCGAAGGAAAGAAGAAGAAACTGCAAGATAGATAGAAGCTACCCACGAGAGAGAAAGAGGATCATCTCTCAAGTTTGGATCAGATCGATCCCAAAGAAAGAACACAAAGCAGCGCAAGAGGAACAAGGAAGAGGAGGAGGAGGAGGACGAGGAGCAGCAGCAGCAAGCAAGCAGATAAAAGCTCTCTCAAAGATCGTACATAGTTCCCCACCACCATGAACATGACCTAAGCTGACGTGGGGCACCGAGCCATGATAATACGGTCGCGGGCCCAACCTCGACAGCCAGTCAATGGTCTGGAGATGCCACCCAAATCCCCCCTTCCACTGCCTTATGATCTCCCTCCTTCTCTCTCTTGCATTACGGGAATGGAAATCGACATCATGAAAACAAAAGCCTACATCAAATATATCAAGAAGAACGCCTTCTTCTGTTGTGAGATCACGAGAACTTCCATCTTAAGGAGAATACAACTCCCTAAAGAGCTAGAGAGATCTTATGTTGTTACTGGGACATGCATGCTTGCCTCGTATCCTAATACGATATCTCCATGGTTGCCCGTTTCCATCACGTTTGCGTTCATGGATCATGCATATCTAAGACCAAGATTTTTCTATAATGATCTGCCTCACCTCCCTCCTCCTCCCCCAACTTTATTTCACCTGGAAAAAGACTTCTCGGTCAAATGGTCTAACAAGCCAAGCACGGACATTCTTGACTTGGCCATTCAATCGCTGAAAGCAATTACCATTGGCTTGTGGCAGAGTTGTTCTTCCCCCTACTGCTGAGGAGACAACTACAACAGATGAATCCACCGTCAGAAGAAATCCATCGTTGTGTCTAAATTCAATGGTTTCGGTGATACTTTGACAGCTATGTAAAGTATTGGGAGTGTCGCGTTCCACATCATTTGATTTCAGTACTGAAGACATTGACTATATACTTGGAATCACACCGAACTCGCTAGCAAATGAACATAAACAATCGGAACCATTTAATCCTTCAGATCCAATAGTTGCCCACAACGTAAAGTGATCGACAACTTGTGGAAATTTGAAACAAAGATCATCATGCAGAATCATATCACAAAAAATAATGACACCTATTAGCCTATCTTTTTAGCTCTAAGCAGTCTAAGCCAGTTAATATATTGACTAAATCTGCTCGAGATTCTCTCAATAGATCAACCGAGAGTGACCAATAGAACTAAAAGATTTATCAGTCCTTCGATGACTCCTTTCTCCGAGCTAATAATATGCAGTATACATGCACTCGACTGTCACATGCATGACACGAATAATCTAAAGATATATTATGCTCGAGAAAAGGCACTCAAAGCCAACTTAAACTATGGAGACAAGATGCATTGTGCTCTTTGGAGTTTCTGCAAGCAGTGGAGGCATACTTAGAAGATCCGCTTGCAATCTCCGGCTTCTCCGCCGGGTCAAACTTGGCCGTGTTGACTCTCCTCGAGGAACAACGATATCTGATGCAGGAATAACCGAGTCCAATCACAGGTTCTCTGAAATCTAATGTAGTGTAGGCCGGCCAAATTTGATGTACCCCAAGAGAAAGAATCCATGAATAATATATTGGATTTGTACACGTCGTGGTAATCTCTCAGTCAAATTAGTCCTACATTAAATGTAATTAAGTCTCAATTAGTATATGCGTTATATTTCATCAAGAATATCTCACGTGGTCTCGAGTCTAGATGACGACAAATATGACATCGATACAGTAATTGATGTTGTCACATAATTGGCCATACCACCTCTTGAGTCCTAATCCAAATTTCATGTGATATGTTGAGATCATAATGCTCCCACTAATGTAGTTGATTCATATTTCTATGTGTTAGGTCTTGTGATGGTATGTCATAATTTGAAAGTTTACATATGTGTTAGGTATATAAGAATGAATGGGATATTGATGGGCCGGGCCGAACCAAGGCGGGTTTTCTTGCAATGTAGATGGGCCGGGTCGAGCCATAGTGACACGTAGACGCATACGTAGAGATACTGCTGGATACGGGGACAGGATATCACGCACCGATAAGGTATATTGCGGTTTATTTTGTTTTGAACCCGAGATAGCGGTGCGATTGCTTCGATACCTGCGCCGTCGGTGCCCTAATCTACGAGGGGAGAAAGGAAAAAAGAGCGAGGATCCGGCATTCTTCCTCAGCCATCACCCGTCGCCGGACGCTGAAGGCCCCAACCACCGGCAGCGGTAAAGAATCCGACGTTATCGCCCGCCCCCGGCCACGCAGCGCCGGTATCCGCTCTTCCTCCCTGTTCTTCTTCGTTTTGAGATATCTTCTCTATCGATAGTATGCCTCCATCCATCCAGATGGAGGACAGATTTCGATGGAGGTTCCTGTTGCGTTTAGGCGTTTAGATAGCTGTCTTAATTATTTTCTCTCCATGCACGCATCATGTTTGTTTGATTGCTTTACTTTCGTTTCCTGTTCTTTCTGCTAGCTGATTTGTGATTGGTTTGTCTGATATCGCGTGCCTATTTTATCCAACCAGAGATTATTCGTTCATTTTTTTAAGAAAAAAATGTTTCTTTTTCCATACTGTTCTTTACGTAGTTTAGGACCAGACGCTACTAAAATACATATTTTATAATCTGTTTATTATCAATTTATGTTAAGAATGGAGCACTCTGTAGTGGCTGTTGTCCTATCCTTGCCAAGTTGTTGCAAATTTCATAGGGCAATAATAGCGAATATTATTATTGGTGATACCCATCCCTTTTTTGTTACTTTGAATTGCTTTTTGGATGTGGTTGGTTTAAGTTGTTTTTGAACATTCTGGTTTATTGGATATCACTCGACTATTTTTTAGTTTATGTTTTGCGTATTTGATTGAGCAGATGAATCATTTCAAGGACCTTATTCTCTTCCCTCATTTGTTTGAACTCTTGGGAGTCTAGGGGGATCACGAATAATTGGTTGTCGTTTAAAGGTTATACTTTGACAAGTTACTACATGTATTACATTGCTTTTACGAAGTTACTCACTTATTTTAGGCAATGCCTGCATGTAAATTTGCCATAGCTGGTGTTCCTGGACAATTGTTTTGGCTCTAGAGACTTGATTTACTGTATGAAGGCCCAATTGAATCAATTTTGATTGAGGAAGGCTTTATTGATGATGCTTTTGAAACATTATGCATGCATCCCACCCATAGTGCCAAAGACCTGTAGGCTTCTGTTTGTTTATTTTGGTCCGTAGCTATGGTTTTATCTCTCTTGATCTTGGGCTCCCGTAGATGAGGTTAGTCTTATTTAAAAGCTGAACATTATGATTAGATGCTAACTGGTATCAAATAATGCTTAGTTGGCAACAACTAGATTAATGTTTCTTCTTTCTTTTAGATATATTATCTCTTTGAGATTTGTCATATATATCCAGATGCTTATTTCATTTTTTTTGAGATTTAATTATTTTGGGTGCACCTTATAGTTTATCAATGATTATTGTTTACCTTGATAAGCATGGTGATTCAATTTCCATACAGGCTCATTAAGCCAGTTTTTCTAAATCATGGATTGTCCAAATGGAGATGATCATGTAAGTGTTATTCTTTTTACTTGATCACTTTTTGATCACAGCCTGTTCTGCCTTTGAAAAAGGAAAAAAAAAATTATGGTGCAGGAAGGAGTCAGTGTTGTCGGTTTTGAAGTTCCAAGATCACCTGATTCAAGCTACAGCAACCCCATACCAGGAAATGAAGATGAAGCTCGAGAACCTCCACTCGTCCCTCCTCATCTGCACCATACCTTGCTGAACTATTCACACAGTCAAGACGATCCAGGTAGTCTCATAGCGCCTCAAAATGTGATTCTTAATCACCTCTACATAGAGAATCAAGATGGCCCAAGTTCTGTTGTAGCGCTTGGAATCACCCACCGTTTCAGATCGAAATATGTCACAGTTGTGCTTTATAAGCCAGTTCAGAGAAGGTGAAGTTGACAATTGACCACTTGTATCTCATTTGTTGATTACTTTAATATTTAGGAAAGCTTTGACAAATTCACAAGCAAAAAAATCCCATTCCGCAATTGCTTTTCTCAAATTGATTTGATTCTCCTTTCAACTCCTTGGGTTTGAGATGCAGCTCTGTATAATCTGTAGTTAATTGGTTCTTTTTTTGGATTTTATTTTCTTCCTTGTACAACTTTTAAAGTATTTTATTATATCATTCAAATCAAGTAAAGCTTTCCAAGCAACGTGCAGAGTTTGCAGGTCTGCAAGTGAAAAGGTTTTGCTTGTCTCTCTTATTAGATTGGTTCAGGTTGAGGGTTTAGGGTGGAATCACCTGTTTCTCCATGTCAAAGGAATCCATCCATATATCTGGGCTCCTACACAGGCCCATATCACAACCACCACAGCCAATAGAATCATGTGGGCCCGCAGCCTGGTGTCTGGGACCCACGAGTACCGGCTACTGTCTCCAGGTGCAGAGGTACTGCCACCATCACTGACAAGGTGGTGGAAACGGAGGTCTCAAGTCATTTGATCCATGAGGGATCTCAGACCCACACGCAGAAGCTATAAAGAACCACCAGCATCTCTGTTCTCTTTCAGTCAGCTCCCTTCCTACTCCCCTGTAAGCCGATGAAAGCGAAGGACATGGCGACGTCGAAGAGCGAGGAGAAGAGCTTGCCATGCCCATCGTTCTGCCGCCGGTGTCGATCGCTGGTGAGGGAACAGAGGGCTCGCTTCTACATACTCCGGCGATGCATCGTGATGTTGGTTTGCTGGAGAGACAGCGGCGATCTTTGACACCACCGTGAGGAGCATATATGTGTATACGCAGTAGTACTACGCATGTGCTTCGTATGTAGAAAAGCTTTAGTTCCAGGAAATGTAGTCCATGAGGCCATGCAACTTGTGCATAACCATGCAACATGATCAAGCGATTGATGGTGCAGATGTTGTTTACTGGTAGTGTTTCTCAGGTCGTTCCAAAGACGAGCTTCTTCTATCTTTGCTTCTTGATTCGGCCTGCAGCTTACTTTCTTCATCATCTCTGTATTCTAATTCTGCTATCTCTGACTCCAGAAACGATAGATCGTATCGAAAAGAGAAGATTTCTTGTAGTATCATTACTTGGTTCGAAGAACATCTGCGGTCAAGCCTCCTTCACGGTGAAGGAAAAATGTAATTGATCTCTCGCCTTATAGTTTTGACAGCCCAATGATCATCCGAATGGGTGTAATGTGGAATTGCTGTACCATTCAAATGATCTCTCACTCGTTGCCTGCTGGTGAAGGTATGGATCATCGTCTACTCCCTGTCGTTCTTCAATTTATTTAAACATGGATTACAGTTCAAGTGAAGCTAAGGAAAGAGCTATTTGGTAGAACATCATGTGCTCATCATGTGGATAATGAAATGCTTTCAGGTTCTTTGGTTGCAAGATGTTATCATGAATTCTTAGATCGTAACTCATGGAAGGATGCTCGGGAATCTCATTGTTGGTCACACTGTCTTATCGAAGGCTTTATTGTGAGTTGCTCGTTGTTTGTACGATTTAGTACAATAATAGCAACTGCAGTTATCAGGACAACTGGAATGGAATAAACAGTGAGCAATTATTTAGTCCTAATGGTAAAAATAGACCATTATTACCTGAACTGTGTTTCACTATTTTGATACATCTTGCATCTTGAATGATCAGAAAGTACAGGACAATTGACAGATAAAATATTCATCTCGATCAGCATAAAAAGACTAAAGACTCCGTTAATAATCAGATCATATGAACATTAATCTAATATAAAATATTTTTAAAAATATTATATTTATATCATAAATATTTCTTTCGATTGTGTCAATTATAAAAGGTCTACTAGATCACGATAATCGAAGTCGATCATAGTTTGTTACTGAACTTGAGCATCATAAGAATCATGTAATGCTGGAAATATCATGTCTCTCGCATACACCCAAAGGCTTCTTGTGCATAAGGGTCTGAACCAAGTCGAATCGATCCAAACTGTCACCGATGACAATTAAGCTTGGAGAAATATATCTAATACAAAAGGGAAAACCTTGTGAGCAAAATGATCAAAACATTATGAGGGGGCTGATGGGTTTTGGCTAATACAATTGAGTCAGCATCAAATAATTGACATGAGAACACGGGAGTTGTTTGTGAGATATGGTTGCGTGGTGGTTAGTAGGCAGTTTAACTTGCAAATGTGTTATGAGAAGAGCACTGGTACCTGTTCTTTTCATAGTACAGGGCGGAAACATCAAGTGCCATTTGCAAATGACGGCTGAGTGGAGCAGAGATGGTGCACGAATCCTAAGGATCAGTCAGGTCGAGGTTTGCTACGATGTAGGAACCTACACACCTTCTGAATTCTGTCCGATTATGGGACCATGACTGTGATCATCGGTAGCAGGTTTTGATGACGAGGGGTAAGTAAAGAGGCTTCGGTCATGAACAGAGAGTGGGAGCACTCTTGGCCCATTGCGTGCACCTAAATATCTGGAGATGAGCTAGCTATATTTATCTCCTCAGGTACGTTGGGTCGATTCATCGACGACTAATCCTCCCAAGCAGTGGAACAATCGCCTGGGTCATGTGATGATGGCTGCAGCTGTGAAACCCATTCGCATAGGTTTACTACCATCACCGAGCCACAGCGGAGTACGGCCATGAAGCAGTCGCATGAAAACACGACGAGAACGGAAGTGGAAGTAACGTTCGATCGCTCTCTTTCGCCAAAGTCAAAAGGTGTGGGCAGGACGTGGGACATTTCGTGCATTAAGAGGGGCATAATATATGAATGGGCCGCAGTGCACGTGTGGGGTGGGGGGATGCGATACAGTACAGGTCCCGAATAATGGCGTTTAGGCGACCTGTCACAAGGTTTCTCCTTGTCACTCCTTCCTGCGATGCAAACTTAACGGGGAAGGACAGGGCGTCGCAGCGTGACCGGCGACTCTCACATCACTCGTGAATTCGCTGCTCCCTTGTGGATCCCCTCTTCAACAACCTCTCTCTCTCTCTCAAATGCGTTGCAGCGACAAGGGTGTAGCATTATATGGACGGTAGAGTGGAAGTTGGCGCTGACGATACGCTTGCTATCGATATGAATGTGGGCATAGGTTCATGCACTTGCCCAGGGCGGGCCTTCGTGTCTCCCAGTTAGCTTGTCGAATGCACTATTATTGAATGGCACAACACGATGGAATGCGCTATTTGTGTTGGTGGGTAATCATGCAATGCTGGGGTTGGTACCACTCTTTGCCGGCTCTCATATCCGACACTCTGCTGCAACTAAGAGCGAGTCGAAGTGCCAACCTTAGATTAATATAAGTGGTTTGGCAGGTTGCATCAGGAAAAGAATAGTGTGTATTCGAATCCATAAGTTGATATGTTCTTTAAAAATATAAAGTAGCATCAGCATCCATATACACAAACAGTGAGGGATATCTCAGTTCATAATTCCAGACAATAAAAAAGCGTGAAAAAGTTACCTTCCATATAAAGGAAACAAATTGGCGCACAGAATCCCATGGTTTAATTCAACGTGACATGTTGGATAGAACGAATCCACGTGTCCTCAATTCTATCGAGAACCACAAAGGCCATTTTGCAGAGTCCGAAATGGCATAAGCTATGCGGGCTGTGAGTGAATGTTTCACCAAGACAAAGAAAAATTTAAGAATACAAATCATCATCGTCGGCAGCAGCAGCTGACGTTGCAAAAGGGTCTGATCCTGTGGCGCCACCTGCAGCTTCGGAACGCTCAGAAAAGCGGAACTCGCTTCCGAACCCCCTCGACTGCTGCAACGTCTGTGCAAATGCCTGGTACTTGCGAATGTCTGCGTCACTCACACTCCTGCGGGCAAACTTCATCGATTCCTCAAAATGAGTAGCCTTGATCTCTGCTACTTCATCAGCCTCGTCTTCCTCCATCGCCTCAGGATTTTCACTCTTCTTCCTCTCTCTTTCAATATCCTGCATGTTAGGATAGAGAAAGCCATTTTAAGCCTGAGAGTTTGGCCTAATCAATTTAGAAAATTTTGTAGCATCCGCAAGCAATTATAATATGATGAAGATAGTTGATATTCATGCTGTCAAAGTGCTGGAGGTGGGCCTCTGTAGTGTAACAAGAGTTATTTAACAAGACTTAAGGAGCTAATAAGAACTATAAGGCGAACGTAGATAAATGATATCAAGACACAGGTTTATCTTTCTTGTATAACATGCACAATTTGCATCTTGACTAATGAGATCACATATGCAACAAAATAAATGTATATATTACTTAGCATCAGAGACAGTATAATAAGATGAAAATGGTAATATTTCTGAGACGTATGACTTAGTAAACTATTGAATTATCAAGTGGATATCCAATACTTCCTCAAAAAAAGAGGAAAAAGTCAATGCCCGATACATTCAGGCAGCCATGCAGATTTTCCAGGAGCCTACCGAAAAGAACTATTATTGCAGTTAAACTACTTTAAAATACAGTCCCAGAAATATCTAAAATGCTCAAGGTATATTATATTGAACCAAAGGAAAAGAAGAGACAAATGATGATGCGCAGAAGCCTACCTTTTCAATGTTTTCTCTAATGGCATACTTGCATGCACGTTGGCAAATTTCTGTAATATCGGCACCACTAAATCCTTGAGTGTACTTGGCAAGAGCCCTCAGGTCAACATCTTTCGATACAGGAGACTTTCTCAGGCAAGCTTTGAATATTTGGTGACGAGAGGCCTCGTCTGGTAAAGGAATATAAATCAATTGGTCCAGACGGCCTGGGCGAAGTAAAGCAGGATCTATGATGTCAGGCCTGTTGGTTGCCCCGATAATAAAGACAGTTTTCTTTGCGTTCATGCCATCCATCTCTGTCAGCAGCTGATTGAGAACCCTATCAGCCGCACCTCCTGCATCACCGACACTGCTGCCTCTCTGATATAGTAGTGGAAAAATGATTTAGTGTAGAACATACAATAAAGAAATGGCACAGGTTTGATGGCAATGATGGCTAACCTGGGTTGCAATGGAGTCGAGCTCATCAAAAAAGAGCACACATGGTGCAGATTGACGGGCCTTATCAAAGATTTCACGTACGTTTGCTTCACTCTCACCGAACCACATTGTCAGCAATTCAGGACCCTTGACACTGATGAAGTTTGCTTGGCATTCATTAGCAATTGCCTTAGCTAATAAGGTCTTTCCACAACCAGGCGGTCCATAAAACAAGACTCCCTTGGAGGGTGACATCCCAAACTTCTCAAACTTTTCAGGATGCTCAACGGGATATTGTACAGTCTAGGAAACAGTCCAAAAGGGAAAAAAAAGAAAAGTCAACCAACCTTGTGAAACAATTATTGTGTTAAGAAAACTACTATAACCATTCAGCAAACTACCTCTTGCAGTTCCCTCTTGACATTGTCCAATCCACCAATATCATCCCAGGAAACATTTGGCACTTCAACGACCTGATAAATATAACCATCATTTTACAAGTTAAATATATATCTCACGGAAAACAAAATCAAGCACCAAGTTCAAAACTTGCAAGACATAAAACATGATACACTCCATTTGGGTTTTGGATGCATGGCAAAAATCACAATTTTCAATAGCAAAATACAAGCTGCCAGTTTGATTGTCTGCGTGTATAGAAGTTCTGGAGTTGAAAATTCCAACTTTAGTTAAAATTTTCCTGTTTCAAAATTTCCCATCCAAAACCCTTCCGACAACAAATGCTTGATAACGTAACACCAAAAGATAACATATTTATGAAACAAAGAAAAAATGAAATCACAGTTTTGAGACTTGAAAGGACCAAAGCAAAGCTTACAGTTTCACGGAGAGCAGATGGATTGCTTGAGCCAAGGGCAGTCTTAAAATGTTCATTTGTTACAGCCATAGAGTTAAGAATCTCAGCATCAATAGATTCATCCTCTAGATCAATTATGTCCATCTTTTCACGTATACACTGGAGAGCAGCTTCAGTGCATAAAGCAGCAAGGTCAGCCCCTACGTATCCATGAGTGTCCTTGGCAATCCTTTCCAAATCAACCTGAATTGAATGGAAGTGTCATTTGTTACCAACCAATATACAGCATTTACTATACAAAAGAACAATGGTCAAAAGAAATGATAGACAATGGTCAATTACATCTTCAGATAGCTTCATGTTCTTGGTATGGATCCGAAGAACCTCCAAGCGCCCAACTTCATCTGGGACTCCAATGTCAATTTCCCTGTCAAACCTTCCAAATCTTCTCAGAGCTGGATCAATACTGTTTGGCCTGTTTGTAGCCCCAATGACAATTACATGAGAACGAGATTTTAGTCCATCCATCAACGTCAGAAGCTGAGATACTATACGCCTCTCAACTTCCCCATTAGTCTTTTCCCTCTTAGGAGCAATGGAATCAATCTCGTCAATAAATATAATTGATGGTGCATTTTTCTCTGCTTCTTCAAAAGCTTTTCTCAAATTGCTCTCACTTTCACCAGCTAGCTTTGACATAATCTCTGGGCCATTAATGCAAAAGAAGAACGCTCCTGTCTCATTTGCAACGGCTCTAGCTATCAATGTCTTCCCAGAACCAGGTGGTCCATACAACAAAATACCTTTTGGTGGCTTGACACCAATCGACTTGAACAATTGTGGGTGTCTAAGAGGTAACTCCACCAGCTCTCTTATTTGAGCCATCTGTTTTCGGACACCTCCAACATCATCGTAACCCACCTCATCAAGCCTATCCTCATCCTCCCTTTTTACAGGCTCTCCCTCACAGAAAATCTCCGTGTCAGGAGAAACAATACAGTACTCTGCAGGATCTGTTTCTATGACCTTAAATTCAACACTCCTCATACCTCCCCTGACAAGGAAAAGATCCCCTTTTCTAACGGGACGATATGCCTCCAAAAAATATGCTGCATAGAAAGAAATCAAGAATCTAATTAAGGAAACCACATATCAGCAGAAAATAAGAGGATCTAGAAAACTTCACAACACCAGAACTTGTGTTAATGGATGAACATGGAAACATTGAGTCAGCCTGAATGAACTACACCCCAAAACAACCAAAACAAATTGCAATCAAGATATCAAAATTTTCATATGTACTCAATGGAACCATAATATCATGAACTTCTAGTCACATGCTGGAAATAATTAGAATCCGATTCTCTTTATCACATCACGGGGCTTGTCTATCGATCTTAGTCTTAGATAAATGGGTAGTAGCCACTACGTCAAGAGCAAATCTCTAATCTAGAGAGCTGTAGAAAGAGAAGATTGCCTTTTCCTCGGTGAGTTGAAGGGACTCCTTCGCTTAAACCAGACCTACCCTTTTCTCTTTAGAAACAAGTAGCACTTTACAGATATAGAGTTTTCAGATCTTATTTGTATTAATGAGCTTACTAGTATATTAATAGTGATCTTGTAGGGGTGTGAGTTATTATATTCCTAACAATGGACAAAGTTTCTACTTATCAACTGTTGATTTACTTTAAGACATATAAGATGAATGTCGACTTTTAGATATGAAATCACCAGCAATGAGCCTTGGCCTAAATTGACAATTTTATCTTCTCTCATTTTAAGTTCTTTAACATTGTACATCCTTAGATAATTATATTTGTAAGAGATGTTCCCTGGAGATGGTTCATTACTTCTTATTGTCTATTAAAACCATTATCTAGCCAGGAGAAACAGCATCATGAAAGCAAGAACTTAAAGCAGACAGGATCAGGGTCACACATGTATGATCATGCAGCCAATGGAACATGATAAGCATAAAACGAAGCATATATCTTAAATGAAACAATTCTGCTTTAAAACTATTAATACAAGCTCATGGCAGCCCTACCAAATAAAAGTACTTCAAGAAATTTAAGCAATGAGAATCAGAAGCAACAGTGGTGTGCCGCCTAAAGTGCAAGAATATCATGTATCTAGATTCTAGAAGATGACAGAAAATGTTAACAGCAAGGATTGAAGTTCTGGAAATGTTCAAGATGATAAAGTATGTTACAGCCAACGAGAACCACATGGAATTCTCCATGTTATGAGCATCAAGAAAATAAAGGCACTGTTTGGTTGGTTAGCTTATCTACTAAAATTTTGGAAATTAAGACTGCAGCTGATGATCGTAAGAGAAGCTATAAGAACAAAGGAAGCATACAAAACTGCTCAAGTTATAGAAGAAACTAATAAAATTTGCTATCATGCTGTGAAAATCCATCATAAAAGCTACTTAATTGTTTGAACTTAAATGTAATTTCCCTAGAAAATGCATAAAGTTTTAACTCATAGGAGACAATGTCGTATGCTTTAGTAAAAGAAATAGGGTAATGATTAACTAATGTAAATAAAGAAATCTATAGTGGCTTACTTATCAAATTTCAGTCCAATAAGTTTATTATCACTACAATTGGCATTAAAAACTAGCTTGAGGTTCTACCTCTTCGTACTAATAAAAAGTTACTACGAATGTTACAATGATGTTCCTGAAAATAGAGACGGCTATATCACAATCCAACATTTAACAACTTTTTTAGATCTCTTCAGGTAACAAATGAAAGAGGTCACTCTTCTGACTGAAGAGTTAACGCCCTAACAAGTTGTCAAAAGTTTTCCAAGAAAAATCAAAATATGAGACAAAATATTCTGATGTTAATAAAAATACAGATTACAAACAGTTCTCTTCAAGAAAAGATTAAAAAAAAAACAATGTGTTAGAATATCATGTCACATGATTAGTTACGGTTTCTTTCCTCAAAAGCCATATTGTTGTGAACAGTACTGTCCCACTTCGTCAGTGTTATAGAAAATGTTAAGGAGGCATCAACCTTCAAAAAGAATCTGGTTAGCTAACATGGACAGATCAAGGAAAACCGAAGTATTAAAAATTAAATAATGTTTTCCAAGTAAAAAATTTCAGAAAACTATCTATTGGTCTAGAAGGATTAAAAATAGAAGTTGTAACAACCTTCACATATATTATAATAAAGACAATGCTACAAAAACCAGCAGTCTAAGACAAGAAGCTCTTAGTTAACTTATCAAATGCTTAAAGGAGAAAACTCACGCTTTAAATATGCATCAAAAAGATTTCCTGTGACTCCTTCAATCGTGTCATCAATTGGCAGTATGTGAACACGCTTCCCATACTTGACGTTTTGACATTGATGGACCGATACGACATCCCCAAGCCTTACCCTGAGGTTTGATCGGACAACCTTATTCATCCTGATTTTTGGCTCATCGCAGGTATCATCAGCTAGAGCAATACAGATGGTATCCCTTCTTTTCTTTCCCTGTAGATAACAAATATCGGATAGAAAATATCAATTTTAAAGAACTAAAGTCTATAGAGAACACACGGTCTTGTGCTCAAGTTTCCTAAAACCATATGAATTTCAAAAATCCCCCATCTATGACACAAGGCTTATCTGATCAAAGGTCATATGAAACTCGGTTTTGCCATGCAAGTAGTCAAAAGCACAAGCATAAGAAACCAAACGACATTACGGTGTCATAACCCTAATTTCTTGCAAAATGTTCAACCAGTTGGGCTACAACTGAGGTTTGATTAAGTAAACTAAACATTTCAATAGAGAATTACCTCTATCAGAGCACACAATCCCTTGATAGAAACCCTAATAGCTTACAGACAATGCAAACCCTAGATCTTAATAGCTTACATAAAATACAAATCAAAGAAAACAAAGACAAAGAACGGGGTACCTTCAAGAGTATGGTGTCGCCGCGAAAGAGTTGCAGCTTCTCCATCGTCTCGGGATTCATCGACACCACCGAGTTATCATCGTTGGTCGCCTCATCCACGATCAAACGGTTAGGCGCCTTCTTCTTCTCAAGGATTGCCGTGCTATAATCTTTCTTACCCTTGCTGCACAAGATTTCCACCCCCAAATTAGAGAACCCATACAAGTCCGGATCAAACCCTAAGAATCCAGATCAGGAACACCCGACCAAAAAACCCAACGAGAAAGGAAAACTCACGGATCGGAAGAGGAAGCCCCGCCCTCGTTCGCCATCAGATCGAGATCGAGAGGAAGCGAGAAATATCCAAAGAAACGAACCCGAAACGAAGGCAGAGCGAGGAGTCACTTTATAGCCTCCGATGGGAAAGGAGAGCCGTATTCGTGCTCCCCAAGAAATTAGCTGTTCCTTTCTGACACGATATTATTATGCGGTCGAGTAGATCCACCGTTCGTGTTGTACATCCGCGGACGCGTTAGGATCATCCGGGCCGTTGAATGTCGATCATCACTGTGTCTCCAAGTAAAAGAGAAGATCATGACCGTTTATTTAGACGCCGCTCAAGCGACCGGTTTGTAACTTTTGGGCCTTAATTGCGACGGTTCAAGTCATGCGACAGATGAACCCTTGTTGGGCCTTATTAAGCTCGGCCCAATTACGGAGTGGCGAGCTAGTCAACTGTGTTATGTGAATAGATGTGTTTAGTAATAAGTACCATAGACCGTGAGTTAGTTTGGTTTGGTCTTGACCTAAAGGTGTAGGGGTATCCAAATAATCCTTGTGATAATCCTATATAAGGTAGTTGATACGGTATAGAGGTATCTGAGGTGGTCTTCATATGACTTTTGAGTATCCGATGTGATCCCGAGATTGGGCTAAAATGAAATCTGGCTCCTTGGTGGATTTCTACACAGAGGTTAGCATCAGGGAGAGTATTCCGACCCAACTCTTCTAACGCACAAATTAGTTTCTAGAGTTGTATATAGTATAAGGGATGTTCGGATAGAGATCCAATCCTTGGGCCGACATCAGGGGGTCAGCATTTATACCTAACTGGTTGATGGCCTCAACGCCCCCCTTTTGGTTTCTTGTCTACTGGAGCAATAGGCCCGAATAACCTCAGCTTATCTGACATGGGAGTATTTAGAGTCTTATTTTGTGGGTCGGGTTTTTCTCAACTTATTTGTCTTAGGTGCATTGGGCTTTATGCCTCCATCATAGTGAATTTATCTTGGCGTTGATTGAGTTTTCTCTTCATCATGATGGGAATTGATAACGTGGGTTGGGTTTATTTGACCCACGAGCTTCGGGCATATTTGGCCGAATGTCTCCGCATTAACGGGTACCAGTGGTGTAGATCGAGTTTTGTCGACTCACATGCCTCGAGCACATTTGGCCCGAAGTTTTCATTAAAGTTAATTCATCTTAGCACTAGTCAGATTTCCTGACTAACACACTTCGGGCGCATTTGGCCTAAAGTCTCTACCGTAATTGATTCATCTTAGCACAGGTCGAGTTTCCCAACTCATTCTCGTCGGGCACATTTGGCTCGAAGTTTCTACTATAGTAGATTCATCGTAGCACGGGCTTGGTTTCTCGACTCATATGCCTTGGACATATTTAAGCAAAAGTGACTATCGAAACAAATTCATCTTAGCACGAGTTGGATTTCTCGACTCACACACATCGGACATATTTGGCCTAGAGTCTCTATCGTAACAAATTTGTCTTAGCACAAGTCGAGTTTTCCAACTCACGCACCTCGAGCACATTTGGTCCGATGTTTCCATCATAGTGGATTCATCTTAGCATGAGTCAGGTTTCTCTACTTATATACCTTGGGCACCTTTGGGCGCATTTGGTATAGAGTCTCTATCGTAGTGGATTCATCTTGGTGCAGGTCAGGTTTTCTGACTCACACACCTCAAACATATTTTACTCGAAGTCTCTACCATAGTAGATTTGTCTCAACACGAGTCGGGTTTCCCGACTCACATGCCTTTGGTACATTTAGGTAGAAGTCTCCACCAAAGTGGATTTGTCTTATCATGAGTTGGATTTCTCAACTCACACACATCGGACACATTTAGCTTAAAGATTTTATCATAGCATATTTGTCTTAGCACAGGTCAAGTTTCCCGACTCACGCACCTCGAGCATATTTGACTCGATTTTTTCATTATAGTGGATTCATTTTATCATGGGTTAGCTTTCTCTACTCATACGCCTTAGGCACCTTTGACTCAAAGTTTCTATTATAACATATTTTCTCTCTTTTTTGTCGTGATAGATCTTGGGGTTCCTATTATGTTGGACCTTCAAATTTTTTTTTTTTTGCAGTAGAGGATTTCTTCCCTTCTCCATTGTAGTGAATTTCTTCCTATTTCTACCATAGTAGATTTTGGGGTTTCTGTCATGTCCAGCTTTCATTTCTTCTCTCCGTCATAGCGGATTTCTTACCTTTTTTATTATGACAGATTTTGGGGTTCCCTCTGTGGTGGCCTTTTAATCATTCTCTCCATCATAGTAGATTTCTTCCCTTCTCAGTCTAGCAGATCTCTAGGTTCTGTTGTGGGCATTTAATTATTCTCTATGCCATAGCGAACTCCTTCTCTTCTTTGTCATTGCGGATCTAATATAATAAGTTTTTGGAAGCAATAAAATTCTTTTTACTATAAATTTAGTTCATGTGTAAGATACAACTTGCAACCAATGTGCTAGGCCATATGAGCTGAGCCTTGCTCCAAGGCGGCCCCCTCTTGCCCACAATACTCAAGGCTTTAAGGATAGAATTTCTTCAAGTTTGTCATGTGTCAAGTTCTTAGCACTGCGACACTTTTCATTGTCTTAAGGTGATATATTTTATCTTGACGAGGTGATGCTTCAACTCTTTGAATAACTCCTAACATACCTCAATCCACAGAAAATTCTTCGGGTTTTTCAGTGCCCGAAAGAACGGTAGTCACTTATCGCCCAACCGTGATAAAAACCAATTGAGCATTGTTGGTTGTTCCGTTAATTATTATTTCTCTTTCATAGATCAAGGAGGATAAATCTCGGTTATGGTGCAGACTTTCTCAAGGTTTGCATATATTCCTCTATGGTAGATGATAAACCCGAGTAACTTTCTAAAATCAACTCTGAAGGCACATATTAAATTTTTTCAAAATTTAAAATATCTTGGCTAGATTTGTAAAGTATGAATCAACCATTCTACTATTAACTATTATGTTGTTTATATACACTTTAATGTTCCTCCCAATTTGATGCTCGAACATTTTATTCACTATTTTTTTGTATGTTACCCCGGTATTTTTTAGCCTGAAAGGTATAACTGTATAATAGTATACACCTCGGTCGATAATAAAGAAAGTGCATTCATAATCTTAGGGTGTCATTCTAATCTGATTATAGCTTGAGAACACTTTCCATAAATGTTAAGAGCTCATGACCTGAGGTGGCATCCATTAGTTAATCAATCTAAGAGAGAGGATAGCTAAATTTCAGAATTTGTTGATTTTGGTATAGTCAACATACATTCTATATTTTCTATTAGATTTTTTTGACTAGTATAATATTGAAAAGCCACTAAGGGTACTAGACTTACTAATAAATCCTTCCCCTAATAACCTATCAATCTTGTTGCTAATCAACCACTAGCATTCGGGAGAGAACTTGTGAGGCCTCTGCTTCATCAATCAAGCGTTGAGGGATATGTTCAAGCGGTGGTGGGCTACATCTAGATCTATGATTGTAATGTCTTTCGATAACTAGGAAAATACCTCGATTTTTTTTTTATAAAGGAAGTTGATAAACCGTAAGCACTTCTCTTTGGGAAGCATCATTCCAACCTTGATGACCCGGTCGGGACAGGTCTTATCTAATGGTGCCTCGATAAACTGCTCCATCAACAATTCATCAAATTTAGCTTTTTTCGGTTGTAAGAGTATTATCAAATAGCATTATCGGGGACTCCCTCTGGTTACTCGACTCTTTGATGTTGGTCCTCATTGAGAACTTTATTGATAGGTAAACACTAGGACCTTCAACCAATTGAGAGTGAGTCGGCCAATGATTGCATTGTATACCACGGGGATGACAACCACTATAAACTTGGTCATTACTATCTTGGAATAGGGTTTCTCACTAAATATCCCCTCCCAAGACGTGCTCGTCGATAATAATGCAAATTTATCTTTCCACCAGACCTTGCGAGCAAGGTGAAAGTTCTCGAGGTTTCTTGATGAACCTCCTGAGGTGCTCATAATGAATAAGTTCTTCGATTTATTCTTTCAAATCTCGACACTCTTTTATGTCATAGTCATAATTTTAATAAAAATAATAATATTTTAATTTACTCCTCTTCTCAAAGGATATCTACATTAATAATGGGTCTTTCAAGAATATCTTCATCTTTATTTGCAAGAAGACATCGGTCCTTATTATGTTTTGGGGAGTCGACCGAGACCTTAGGTGAGATATTTTCTAGTCGACCCTGCTTCCTCTATCGTGACAAGCCCGAGACCCTGCTTACTTGAGATCATTGCTTTCACAATTATGTACAGGTTAGCTCGCTAGAGGATCTCGAGTATCATTATTGGTGGTCTTTCCACTAATAACCAAAAAAAGCGAGAAGGCTAGAGGACTATCATAAAAGCTTGTATCACGAGGGAGGGGTGGGCTTCTTGCATGTCTCATATTTCACTAGTGAACTGAGTGATGAAGTTGGAGAGGGTTTTGTCCTCCCTCTATCTCGGCTCGAGTAGCATTATCACAGATGGCCTTAGGCGTATGTTCCCAAGTCAGTGAAGTTCATATTCTTTTATGAGTTGAGTGAAATAATAAATAGAAAATGACTTTAGGCAACTCTACCACTCCTTGTCAAGCCCCTTAGTATCGCTGGGAATGCTCGACACATCGGAGCATCCAATGCACCATATAATGATATTTAAGCATGGAAAACTATGCTCTAATGGGTCAATGATGTCATTTGAATGTCTCCAATGATGGGAGGTGGGGATGTGTGTCGAGATTGGTTTCTCGATGATTTGAGCAAATGGAGAGTGACTTGAGGTGGGATCATCCATATCTTCCCTTTTAGACTATTGGAACTCTTGACTCATTTCATCCAAGTGCTAGTCCATTTACTATAATTGGGCTCTCAAGGAGTCATCTATTAAATATGTTGATTGGGTCGCCAATTTGAGTATGGTTGGGCCTTAGTGCGACGACGCATTGAATTCTAGAATCTGGGAGCGAGGAGCCCCCTCTGCCAGTAGTTTGACGAGTCTAAGATAGTTATAAGCATTAGTGTTGAGTCAATTGGGGGGACCTCGATGGACACAAGTGTCAGCGATGGTTGAGACATTGGCCATGATTGCAATAGATGCATAATTTATTGAGCTAGAAGGGGCGGGAGCAGAATAATTGCTTACATCATGCCCGTGAGCTCCTATACTTTGTGTAAAAGGCTTAGGAATACTTTAGCGAGACAACCATATGTTTCGATTTCATCCCTAGAGATGAGAGCCCCGAGTCGTTGAATAGATGTCAGTACTACCTAGCTGTCTAAGTAGAGGTGGATGCATCCACCTAGGAAAAGGAGGGCGGCTACCCACCTTATATAAATGTACTATGGTTGGTGGTAGAGTTTTCTTACTGGAGCCCTTGTTGAGAAGGTTCATGGGTGGATAATGCTATGACATTCAAGGCTCTTTTTCTAGTACCAAAAAATTGATAAGAAAGTACTATCGACCGTAAGTTAGTCCAGCTTGGCCTTGACCTAAAGGAGTAGGGGCATCTGAAGAACTTCTGTGGTAATCCTACGAGGCGATTGATATGACACCGAGGTATTCGAAGTGGCCTTCGAGTGGCTTTTGAGTGTTCAAGATGGCCCCGAGGCTGGGTTGAGATGGAATTTGACTCCTCTATGGGTTCCTATACAGAGGTAACATCAGGGGGAGTTTCCTGACCCGATCCCTTCGATGCTTAAGGGGTTTTTGGTGAGAGGTTCGACTCATGGGTCAACATTGGGAGTCAACCTTTATATATGACCGATTGAGGGAATCCTCTGTAATAGCCTCAACGAAATCATGACAACCCCCTCCCCTCCCCCATTTTCCTTTGGTTTCTTATCCACGGGGGTGACAGGTCCAAATAGCCTCTCGTGGACTTTTGTCTATAGAGGTCGATAGTGGAGAAGCAAGCTCAAAAGACCTCCCATGAATTATTGTCCATGGGAGCCAACAGAGCCACCCAAATGATCGTCTATGGACTATAGTCCATGGGTCGACATACCATAACCACCCCCACCTCATTGGTTGTCAAAATACTTTCTATCAAAATATAATGGGCCCTCTCTATTAAGATATATTAGGCCTCAAACTTGAGTCTCTCAACAAAATGGCCCAAAAATAATCTATATGAAATGAAACAAGTATATGTATATTAATTCCTTGCGAGAGAGTAGATATAATATGTTCTTTATTTACTAATTTACATTTCAATTTATATTTCATCAATATGCTCTGCGGGCTCCACAACAAAGATGCCGTCGGTGTATCTGCGACTTTATATTCTTTCTGCTCATCACACAGTATCCAGCTGTGTCACAACACAATGTTACGAAAGACTATCAAATAAAAACACGTTAATTTGCACTTCCTCTGCTGATTTCCGAGTCCATTTGCAATTTGGCATCCTATGAACCATAAGAACAATTGCCAGCTAAAAAGCCTTGCGTACACACTCAATATTCACATGGATTACTTTGTCATTTTCCTCTATATTATATGTAGTTTGCTTGATCTCTCGATCTGCTTCTTACCTATAAATACTCCACCCTAACACTAAACTCTCCATCACAAGCGAGCAGTAGCAGTACTCGATTTAGCGTGCAAAGTACTGCAGCAGAAGCCATGGCATCCAAGGCCTCAGCATCGGCTGCCCTCTTCCTTGCTCTCAACCTTGTCTTCTTTGCACTCACCAGTGCTTGTGGCACCACTTGCACCCCCGCCACTAAGCCCCCACCGAGCTCTTCCCATGGCAAATGCCCCGTCGACACCCTCAAGCTGGCCTCCTGCGCCAACGTGCTCAATGGCCTGATCAAGGTCGGCGTCGGCAAGTTCCCGAAACAGCCGTGCGAGTGCTGCACTCTGCTCGATGGCCTCGTCGACCTCGAGGCCGCCGTGTGCCTTTGCACTGCTATCAAGGCCAATGTCCTTGGCATTCATCTCAACCTCCCCATCAACTTCAAACTTCTCCTCAACTACTGCGGTAAGAAGGCTCCCACCGGTTTCCAGTGCCCTTGAGCTCCCCCTGCAGATCACATCATCGATCCTCTTTGCCGTGGTGAAGTTTATTGAGCATTCATTGTGTCTTTACTTCCTTTGTTTTGCTTTTGATGACGAAAGTGTGAGTGTTGATATGAAGGGCAATTGCTGCTTCATGTAATGTACCTGTCATTCCCTTTTAATTCACAGCTTGTTGAGTACCCCCTCGGGATGTAATGAGATCAATGCATTCAATATAAAATATCTGCTGCATTCACATGCTCTTCATGAATCGTACAATGATAATAAATATTTATTTAGCTAAGAAAGACTGGTTTTCACAGGTCAAACTGCACAATGGCACCTTTAATGGATGCTGGTTGATCACAAATGCTACACGCTAGAAAAGAATTGCAATTACAAGATTACACCAAACACGAAACAGTGCACATCAACACTCGACTGACCCATATTTTGCTGCATGAAAAGCAAACCAAATTGCTCAAACTGGAGAACATGCACGAACACCATGGTTGATTGGGACCTTCAAAGGAGCAGAAAGGACAGATGACTCCGATGAAGATGAACACCGGGAACTAAGGGCACTGGAACTCAGCGGGGACCTTCTTGCCACAGTAGTTGACGAGAAGGCTGAGGTTGATGGGGACGTTGAGGTTGACGCCAAGGATATTGGCCTTAAGCGCGGTGCAAATGCACACAGCGGCCTCGAAGTCGAGGAGACCTTCGATGAGGGAGCAGCACTGGCATGGCTGCTTCGGGAACTCACCGTCACCGACAGTGATGAGGCCATTGAGCACATTGGCGCAGGCGGCCATTTTAAGCGTGTCAACAGGGCATTTGCCGTAGGAAGGCTTTGGTGTGGGCTTGGGGCGCTTAGGAGTCGGTGCTGGGCAAGTGCCGCAGCCACCGGTGAGTGCAAGGAAGAGGAGGTTGAGGACGAGGAAGAGGCCAACTAACGCTGAAGCTTTCGCTGCCATGGCTACCTTCTGCTTCTGCCGAAATGATGTGCTTTGTGATGAATAGCTTGGTAATAGAGTAGAGTATATATAGATTGGAAGAGGCTAGTGAGGGTAATATGCTACAATTGTTACAGAGAGAAGATGACAAGGGAAGCCATGTAGATGATGATGAATCCGGTGGGCTAGGTGGTTTAGCTGGCAAGTATGTGAATGGTGAGGAGAAATCCAAGTTGCAGCTCATCTTAGATCTCTTGCTGGTACAGCACACAACATTGGGACATGTGTTTTACTTGTTGCAACTTCATCACTGATCAATATGACAGTGGCGAGGACATGAAAGGATACGTAGTGACAGAGAAAATAACAAGGTTCATGCATGTATGCCCATGCAGAAAACATACGCCACGTACGGGTCATCAAGAAGATAATATAAAGCAAATCATCTCTCTCTCTCTCTCTAAAATAGCCAACTTGTGGTTTCAGCAATGGCATCGATATACGAAGAATCCAAGGAGCATATCCTCCGCAAAGTTATAGAGAGTTTATAGTATAAAAGCAAAAGGTATTCACCAATACTTGACATTCAATACTGTAATATTGGATGTCTTTTGGTCCAATACTATAATATTTGACAGGACTTGTCACCACATGACTTAGATAAGGAATCCCAGCGCTGTGAATGATGGAAAAGCTGAGGCACATCAGAACAATTTTGACATCAGGATTGGATCGGAAATGTCGAGCAAGAAAACGAAATAGAGTTACAAAATTAGGGAACTGTGACTCTCGTGATACTTGCACAGCTTATCAAGCTTGAAAGTTTTTGTTCTTTGTCAGGTACTTGATGTTGGCTTGCTGTGAATTCACCTCATTCATTGGAAACAAGCAGAGTAAATTTCATGAATCATGCAGCACAAAAGCTCAGTTAAACTCCAATATGATCTTGGGAACTAAGAACACCATTATGAGTGAAACAGGCTAATTGACTTCCAAAGCTAAACGTAAACCTAAACACTGAGTGCTAAAACATGACGCTGGAATCAAACCTAGTAAGTTAATTAAGTGGACAGAGAGAACCAGAAGGAGGGTTCTTCCCACAGGTAATGAGCAGCTGAAGTGCCAGTGGTATATAGATGTCGAGGTTTAGTATCCTCAGCTTAATGGCGGTGCAAAGGCACACTTCAGCCTCCAGCTCCAGCAGTCCATGCAGCACAGGGCAGCACACGTTCTCGGCCGGGTTGCCGGCGCCCAGGTGCACCAGGCCTCCCAGCACGTCGAGGCACAGCCCCAGCTTGAGATGATCCAACGAGCACGTGGCCGGAGGCGAGGCCCCTGGAAGGCCACCGCCACCTTCCACCGGTGGCAGCACCCTCGGCGGTCTCCTCAGCGCAGGAGGCCAAGGGAGCGACGGTTGGGAGCACGAGTCGCATGCGAATGCCTGCGGCAACGCCATGGAGACGATGAGGAAGAGCCAGGTCGTGGTCTTGGAAGCCATGGAGGTCGGATGTGGAGGAGGAGGAGAAGAAGGGCTTAAGAGCTTTTGAAGGCCTCTCTGCAAGCATGCATGCATGCCCGTGAACGTATATTCAATTCCTTGGATCTTAGTAATGCATGCGAGCACGAATTAACAAGAAGAAAGAGAGGGAGAGACTGCGCCTCGGGTTGTGAATTCTATTGTGCTGGTCATGAGGATTCTGTTCTCGAGCAGTCCGTGAGTTCTCCTCCGATCCGTCACCCCTGCAGAGTCCCCATTGCTCTCACTCGCATTGCATGTCATTACAACCCAAATGACAAAGAAAAGGCCATTGATGAGCAGAATGATACATAATGCTCATTAGTTGCGTATAAAAGCTTTTTATATGAGAATTAACTGAAGAAAACAATAATCTTCCAAAAATTTGGATAAGTAATAATAAAATAAAACTCATAATGCAATTTCCTTGAAATTATTACCCGAATCTTTTTTATTTCTTTTCTCGTCTTATATCATAGCATTACCAGAAACAAGATCCACGGATTTCTCACTCTCTCTCTCTCTGTCTGTCTCTCTCACTGTCCACTTGTTTGAGCTGTACTACTCTTTCGTGGACAGAGGATTTGGAGTTCTCTGTGATTGATTGTGGCATCGGATAGCTTTGGCGAGGAAGCAAGAAATAAAAGAATCGGTGGCAGCAGCGCAGCAGTTGAGATTTTCTAACAGGTGAGCTGTGAGGACAGCGAGGATGTTGTCTTGACGGAAGAAAATACAGGCGTGACAGTGTGTGGGGTGTGTGGCCGCGCTGCAAGATACGTCCGTGAACTCTCTCTCTCTCTCTGTCTCTCTGCCGCTCATGGAAACCCGTGAACTCTCTCTCTCTCTCTCTCTTGCATCTGATGGCGGCTCTACTTGGTTGGAAACCCTACAAATTCAAGTACAGCTGTAGCATATGATCCAGATAGATGACGACGTGACTCCACAGGGAAGAAAGGAAGAGGAACACCCAATGAGATCTGAGAATGAATTGTGCACTATCTCAATGTCAACAAACTATAACTATCCCACATAGATAAGTAATTCTCTACAGTGAAAAGATAGTTACTCTCAGAATGTTTTGGCACTTCATCAGCAAACCACAACATGGATTGGCCCATTAATTTCTTTTCTCGGTGTCTCGTTAATCGGAACTCGATACGGGACATCCAATCAAAACCTAAATAATGGCGTGAGATGGGATCTCAATCAACATGACAATGACGTGACGTTCTTTGGCATGTCTAGTGCAGTGTACTGAAAGATTCCAATTAGCATGATAATGACGTGATATTATCTATGAATGCTCACTCAGGTGTCCAATCATCTTACCATCTAAATTCCTCGTTGATGTCACAGTTTGGGACCCGTAAAAGGAGGTTATCTTTGAGTATGTACTCATCTTTAAACTCTTCGTGAAAGACTCACTTTGTTGATCTTTGATGTAATTTTACATGATATCTCAACCTGCACGAGTCAACTATCAAGAGAACAAAATGCAAGAGAACAATCGGCTTGAATATTATCAATGGCATCCAATTTTCAAACGTTATTATTTGGAAAACGAGTTAGTCAAGTCACCTTCGTTACTAAATTAATTTTATGACTAATTACATGTTATCCCTTTACTTGAACCCTATTAGTATCTCGATCTCTATACTCAAAAAAAATTATATTGAAATCCTTATAATTCTAAGAATAAAATAAATAATCTCAGTTGCCTTAATATCATCAACTACAATGACGAAAAACACAACTCATGACACCACGTGCCGGATCAATCCAAGAGTGATGAGCAAAAGGATGATTTCAACATCTATTATGTTTTCAGTAATTTTACCGATAAAAAGGTAATTTCAACATTCCACG
Source organism: Musa acuminata AAA Group (assembly GCF_036884655.1). Classification (NCBI taxonomy): domain Eukaryota; kingdom Viridiplantae; phylum Streptophyta; class Magnoliopsida; order Zingiberales; family Musaceae; genus Musa; species Musa acuminata. Next base: position 43,617,776 of record NC_088341.1, read on the forward strand.
TGCTGGAAAATGAAGGGATATTGAAATTATCTTTTTGTCCATCATTTTCGTGTTGATTCAATATGCAATGTCACGTGTTGTATTTTTCATTAATACAGTCGACGATGTTAGTGCAAATGAAATTATTTGTTTCACTTTTAGAATTATAAGGATTTTAATATAAATTTTTTAATTACAGGGATCATGATACTGATATGATCGAAGTACAATGGATAATATATAATTAGCCCTTAGTTTTATGACAAAAGAATACTTTTAATTTGTTATAGCTATTTTCTTTCATCAATCTTGAAAATGTAATCATCAATAGTTTTGGGGAAAAAAAAAAGGTCTAACGGTTACCACATCATTAGCAAACTTTGACCTAGAAAGGTACATTGCTTTGTGTGTTATAGAAGAAATAATAAGATCGACATGATCGCATTGGCATTATCTAACTAACACGTCAAGACCGTGGGGTCGATACATTATCACGTGGCTCATGACTTGGGCCCAGGTGGTAGATACACCCGAGTCAGGTGCTCAACATGACAGGTTGCACATTAGTGTCACACAATCGAACCTTGGGTCTTGTGGAGTGACGTAGTTGACACCAAATAGGTCCCATGTGGTATGCACATTACCTATCCAAGATTTTACGTTCTCCAGCCAGCTAGTCACTCTCGTCGTTTGATCTGTATCATGTGTCGAAATACTACGAATCCCAGATTTGACGTGAGCTAATAGTAAATATAATCAAAATCAACTTCTCACACTCGCACAAGTCATGCATCATACGAACGTAATGGCAACAAACACCTACTATAAAATGGGGTCACATGTACACCACAGACGAGTCCAATGACTTAAGTATTGGATAGGTATTGTTGGGAGTACTCCGAAGCAGTTATGTAGGATTCAACAATCACAAACTAACCTAATAGTGCGGTATGTCATCCATGCATGATTCATTCAAGACTTTGACTCATCTTATATCAAGCTTAAGATTGTTTTATTGTCTTTATTGGATTCATTCAAACTAAGCTTAAGATAACTTTGACTCATATTATATCAAGTGGTTTTTCTATTGGTGAAGCTGTGAAAACTGGATGATAGCAAAGAAGATAAATTCAGCTAGGAATTCACCAAATGATTGTGTCCTTTGACATCACAAGCATGTTATATGATATGTTTTGGTCTCTATAAAAAAATCAATTAAACCAAATTGACTTTTTTTTTTTTTTTTGCTTTTGTTCAAACAATGCCTTTTAGGGTTCCCACCTGAGTAAGCAATCAATTACAATGATAAAGTTGAGCAATATTAGCAACACAAGAGGGATGTAGTCATTTAGATATCATTCCTTTCCTCCGAAATAATGATATATCTGCACACAAGTGTCACATACATGCACCAAATAGGTTGATCGAGTACATAGCCATATCACAACCATAGTTGAAATCTTTCATGACTTCTGTAACATGAAAATTCATGGATGGTGTTTCTTGGAGGTGGATGATGACTCAAATACTATATCAAGTCACGTAACTCTAATATAGCCATGTTGGGTATAAAAAGGTATATGAATCTAACACGTATTATAATTAAAGTATGTTATATGTATGACAAAATCTACTAATTCTGGAAATCAATCTGCAGGAAAAGATGAGCAACTAAAATGCTTTCATATAACATTTGAGAGCAAATTGATGGATCGTTGATAGAACATGTAATCTATGAACAAACAAATACACACATCATGCATTGATAGTTAAGCAAAACTACAATATATGGAGTACGTACACGTACTGGTAAAATGATAACACCTTATTCGACACCCACAAGTTGTCCTTATTATGACTGGGGATAAAGGCTTTAGCATTAAGCCTCCACCAACTAAATAATCGAAGTGGATACACACGAGTACATGGCTGTCACAACGAAGAAGAACACGAGATCATGGCTGCAACTCAAGCGCACAGGTAGCCATAGGGGACCTTCTTGCCGCAGTAGTTGAGGAGGAGGGTGAGATCGACGTCGACGTTGAGGCTGATGCCCAAGATGTTGGCCTTGATGGCGGTGCAGAGGCACAAGGCGGCTTCGAAGTCGGCGAGGCCCTCGATGAGGCTGCAGCAGGGTTTCTTGGGCGGGGTGCCGATCTGGAGGTTGATGAGGCCGCCGAGCACGTTGGCGCAGGCGCCCAGCTTGACCGTGTCGATGGGACAGGAAGGCATGCCGGGTTTGGGAGTCGGTTTGGGTCTGGGCGAAGGCTTGGGCTTCATCGGAGGTGGCGGGCAGTAGCTGGAGGAGACCAAGGTGAAGAAGAGGAGGCTGAGGCAGAGGAGTAGAGCGGTGGAGGAAGAAGCCATCTCCTGTCGAGTAACTTGGACGAGGAACGGAAGGGGAATACGTAGGAGTGTACTTTGGCTTGGGAGTGGAGCAATGGGAAGTTAGGGTTTTATAGATAAGTACTGGATTTGCGGTACAGTGGCAATGCATGTGAGCAGGTGGGCCAGACATGCAAGCTGGAGATTGGAGATAGGGTTCGGTGCTTCGTCCAGTAGCGCTTTGTGCCGCTTGCGCTCGTCATGTTTCTGCACTGTGATCTTTCCACCATTATTCACCGATTCAAACCCCTTTCCCTCTCTCTCTCTCACGTCCAGAGAGAGAGAGAGAGAGAGAGAGAGAGACTGTGGCGTAGCTTCAGTCCTTAAAGGTGAAAACTGAACACAAGACTGCATCACAATTTAAACAATGAACACGATTAAGCAAGGCAATCACAACAACCACATATCGAACTTTCTTGGGTTTTACCCAAAGAATGCTTACCTTCGGTGCCAAATCAGCGTTATGAACTTTCTTGGAGTTCCATCAGCATTTGGCCCTCAGTGTGGATTAGATTCTGAAAGAGAACCATTCAAGAATACGTGAGCCCTACCAAAAAATGATAATTAGTTCAGAGAAATTTGCTGGTATGTAAATTGATTTCCCATTCTTGTTCGTCTCGACATGAATCAACCATCACCTCTCCACCATGACAATAATTTTAGTGAAGGAAAGGATCGATTGTGCCGACATGAAGTAACCTGACACCAACCTCAGCTTCGTTAAAGGCCCACCTGGCCTTGCATAGATAGCAACCAGAGCAGTCCAACAACAGCCATTTGACAGACACTGGATCCTACTCTTCTGTCTTGATCTGGTATGTGCTCCTGCACCAATTGGCTTGCTATGATCAATACTTTGGAACATGTAGATACAGATACAAATCTCTGGACTCGGCTAGAGGCCAGTGGCTGACAGATTTCCTTACGAGTGACCTCAGCAAAAAAAGAAGAAGAAAAAAACAATTATGACAGCCTTGCATCCACGTCCACACCAAACAAAACCAAGCAGTCATATCTGACATTCAACATCATGACCTAATTCCAAGCCCTAGAAGTTCACTCTAAGGTTCTTTACAGAGTATAGTCTCAATTTCTTAGTACATTGCAAAATATTCCAAGATCATGGTTGACCAGAGAGAGAACAGCCACTGGGAGTCTCACTAGTTATCTTCATTAAGTGACTGCAAGTTTCGGAATGTGTGCTAAATTCAAAATGTCCAAGCAAGAATAGAAGAAGAAGAATAGGTGTTAGATGAAAACAAAATACACTGACCCCTTGTACCGGCTTTTGCTTCTGAACACAAGTTTCAACTCCGCAATCCACGGGCCAACTTGAATGTCTTGGGTTGTCTAGTTAACTGAAGACAGAGAATGAAGAATGAGTGACAGTTAAACTAATATGAGATATCATATCAATTGCATGGATGGTGCTAAGTGGTAAAATGCAATGTAGTTTGCTCTAAGGTAGATGTCTGCAGACATCTAAAAGTTCCCCACATGTGCAGAAGAGTATATATATCAGATGATGGCTGTTAAAAGACCACTGAACCACAGGATCATGTCTGGGAGAAAGACAAGGTTACAGAAGGGCAAAGTTTGAACGACAAATGATTCTAACATAAGGGGAATACAAGAAAGACGCGTTGATTTGCGATGAGAGTATCAAGTTGCCCACCAACACATGGCAACAGCTCACTTATGGAGATTCTGCTTAGCTGACTCGAGAAAAAAATATATTAAGCAGTGTTGAACACAAGGCAATCATGAATTGCATGGGGACAAGGTTGAATGAGAAATTGATATCAGGTTCTTTAGTGAAGCCCAATCAACCTATGGGGAACAGGTTCAGTTCCCCTGTTCACACTCATGCTGGTTTCATCCACAGCAAAGGAACAGCTAAATGAAAGCAGCTGTGCCCAATCACCATGTATATTCCCATTAGGCCAGTTCTTCAGTCACCAAGTAATCTTTCTTTTTTCAACATGATTAAAAACAAAAGGTACTCATCCATTTTCCAAAATCAAAGATAACCAGCAACCACCAGAATGCATGTTTTATTGCGGTCGTGAGACCCAATATGTAAATGATAGAACCAGCAGAAGGAAGCATCGGCAGATCAACCATTTACCTCGAAGCCCTTGCAGGGATTTGAGGAACATCTTGTGGTTCCCACCAAGCTCGATACAGATTGGCATACGGTTAGATTTCTGATGCCTGTAGAACCACAAGTAACATTACCAAGAGAATTCAAGAAATAAATGAAAATTAGAGAATCCACTTAGGATGTCCAACCCAGTTAAGAAGCTCCACATTTATAAATTAGTTTGATTCTCAAGGCTGAAACAACAGCCTGTAAGTTCACAATGCATGACTTGCTTTTCACTAAACCAAGAAATCAGTGAAGTAAAAGAAAATAATGCTCTCAGGAACCAACATTCATTCACCAAATGCTTCCCAGTTGTAATACAAATCTTGGACTAATCCAGTAGATTTAAGTGAAATGCACACACAAGAATTTTGAAAATATATTTCTTCCAAGTACACAATATAACTCAATTTACAGCTAGCAATTTGAGAAATGTGAGTCTAGAATAAGTTGCAAAGAAAATGTCATGTATGTGGGGCACAAAACTTCAATGACGAAGGATTATAGACTTGAAGACAATGTCTACAGTTGTTTTTTGTTTCCACAGTTGACAACATGAACTTGGAGTTCAAATTCACCATGCACTTTCCATTTGTTTATGACTAGGTAGAGTTTCTCTCTGTCAAGCTACTAAACTGCTCACAAGAATGAAGTGATCCATTATTGTGGTCAAAACTGAATTCTGGTTAAAATAGTCATTGTAGCTTCTTGCACATAATGGATCTAGGACAGGTAGGGCCAGCTCACAGAAGTGAAAGGTAGATTTCACCAAACAATTCCTGACCCCAGAATCAGTACCAGTGACACTGAAGATGCAGAGACAGAATTGAAAAGACAATGCTATAATGCTGCACTGATTGAGAAGTGAAGGTTTCTAACATCAAGAAGAGCTGATATGTCCCAATCAAATTCTAGCACAGATAACAGGTCTATGAAATGCTCAGCCACTCAGGCATGCTGATGAACAATAATAGAATTATATGAAGCATGAACCAGTCTCAAGAAGCACTAAATATGCTACTAATCCAACCTAAACTTGCTATCCATTATTTACAACAGAGAAGCAGGCCGTGTGTTCATCTTTATATCCACATCCTTCAGAGAACATGAGCTCATAGCAAATTTGAGACCTCGCAATTCATTAATTACAACAGAGAAGCAGGCCCATGTGTTAATCTTTTTCCCCACGCTTCAGAAAGCTTGCCCTCTTGGAAAATTTAACACCCTGCATGCCAGCTGGAGGTACATCTTCAGTCTGCCAACCAATAAGATGTAGGATTTGTAGACAACTACCACTATAACGAGACAGATACTGACCATTTAAGATTGGATACATGGTCCTTTTCCTGCCATTAAGTAGTATTCAGAGCAATAATGGTAGAAACAACATCGAATCTGATGCAGGCATTATTTTGTCTTTTTTTTTTCTTCAGGATAATTTATTAATTCATTCATTTTTTGCAGATAAAAAAGTCTAACAAGACATTTCTTGATGAAAATTTAGTAAGTTTTTACACTACATTTTATTCATGGGAAGGAGAGTAAACCGAGTTAAAAACTAAAAGAATAGACTGGAAAAATATGCTTAACTGAAATTTGTATCCATAGTACCAATAAGAAATCATTACTAAAAGTACGAATGTAACATGAAGATAAAAGGGTGATTTCCCTAAAAAATACCCACATTTTGGGTATTTTCCAATTGGTATCACCATTTTATTTTTTTCTCAAATAGTACTCTTAATTTGAAAAATATTCAAACCGCCCTTCAAAAACACTGTAAAAGGACGATTTACAGTGTTGTTGGCATGTTACAGTGTTTTGGTCACCATAACAAAAACATTGTAAAGCTTACTTAAAAACACAGTAAATAAACCAAATGGAATCAAAACACACCAAATATTATTTGATATATCATACTATGATTCAAATAGGTATTTAAAATAGCTTAGGAACAATATCACCCAAATAGAAATAAAAAATTACCTTTACAGTGTTTTGCCCACCACAATAAAACATTATAAGACCTACTCGAAGACACTATAAACGATCTAAATGGAATCTAACCCCAACCAAACCAACTAGAAGCCTAAAAATATAGAATCATAAGGTCTATGAGCAATGACAACTAAATAGGTACAATATGATGTCAATTATGATATTTTTCAATAGTGTTTTCAGTATCTCAATAAAATACTATAAACATTGTAAATGATCCAGATGAAAACATTGTAATAGTTTTAAAATGATAAAAATGGGCAAAATTTTTTTGAGGGATATTTTGTGTAATTTTTAAATTAGAGATATTGTTTGAGAAAATGTAAAAGAGGGGTACCCTTTTGGAAACACCCAAAATATGAGTATTTTCTATGGAAATCGTCCAAGATAAAAATTGTTTGCCCTGAGATCCCAGTGTGGTTTTGTCATATAACAATCCAGTACCTGAGCTTCAGCTTTAGCGAATAATTTCCATCGTCTCAAAGGCTTCAACACATTTATAAGGGTACCAAAATACATTCATTATCAACTGGTGGACACTTTGATGGAGTCATCGTTTTGTCCTACTTTTATCTTCAAAATAATTTTATTAATATGGGCTTTTTGCAATTGTCATAAATGTTAACACAACAATTTCTTTGCAAATATGAACTCTGCCCATGTTTTTGCCTAAGAAAAAGAAAAAAATGAACTAAATAATTGATGATGATTTAAAAGATATGTTTAATTAAAGATATATTCATGGGAAAAATTAATACCTATAATAGATACCTCCCAAAGCATGATTGAAATTATGAAAGATTCTCTGGATATGAAAGATGAGATGATCGAATTCTTACTCTTCGACTAAAAGAATTAGAATTTCTTTTTTATTTGTCGTTGAGGTTAGGGTTTTTATAAGGGGGAATGTTGTGATTGACTAAATGGTAGAATGAATTCAATTTATATTCTCAAATTATGTGGGAGTGGCACGAGGAATCAGGTAGAAAGGTTGTAAATGTGACCCCTACAATCCAAAACTATAGTAATTGATTATTGTGCACAAGAATGCTATGCTGTTCATCCTGACTAGCAACAATTATATGTGAGACAGGAGATATATAGTTAGCAACTGCGTGAAACAGAAACAAATCCTTCCCCAGAGAACATCAACACATCATGAGTCCATACCAGAACGGAGTTTATGCCAATACCAATTGTGAGATGAATCAATTGTGACACTTGAGATGATATAACCGAAGAAAAAAAAGACTCGGAAACCGAATGTAGATCAATGGATGCGCAATCTTCACCATCTCTCAAATCATAGTAGCGTACATTTCAGCATGTACATAATTTTAACATGCAAAGAACGGGAGACGACTCACGAAAGGTATCTTGGAGGCTTTGTCGTTCAAGACGGCGTGCAAACCGAGCGACGCGAAGAAGCCCAGCCCTTCGCATAGCCACGCTAACGCCTCGTGCTGATAGAAAAGAATCCACAAAAGAGGAACACATACGGATTCATTCTCACAATACATCATTGGAACAACAGAAAGAAGGAAAAACCCCTAATCTTTTGGAGGATGGAAGTTACCTTCCCGATAATGGTAGGGGCGAGGCGATAGGTCCAGTTCTCGGCCGAACCCGATCGTTGTAAACGGGCAGCTTACAAGATGGACCAAAAACGACATGGATCAGAAACTTGAGTGGGAGAAGAGCTTACGGGCTTGCCGGAGACGATGTGCTTGCCGACGGAGAGGCCCATACCAGAGCCCGAGAGGATGGCGGGGGCGGCGCAACGGGCCAAACCGCATCGTCCGTCTGCTTCGTCTGCCGTGGGACGTTGTTCCGCTCGCAGAGGCATGCGACCGGAGGTCATCGCTTCGACCTTATAGTCGAATCCAAAATCAACTGGATCCTCGGGGACTGCGGTAGCAAGGGCCATATCGGGTCGTCTCCACCTGCGAACGTGAATCCAATAAAATATTGTGGATCCGGATCCGAGAACGGCTACAGCGTGTCTGTGACCATGTTTCCGAGTCCACTGACACACCAACTCAAAGGACCATGGGCTGACAGCCCATACTAACAAGAGACGGCTATGACGGAATGTCAAAAGCATGCGAATCATAGAATAAATGTCCGGCAGATACACATTGAGAATAATAGGTAATTAGGGCAGATGCAAGAATCTTCATAATATTATACTGAATACCAGCAACAACTCAAAATTTAGAGCAAGGATGACTTCTGAGATGCATTGTTTAACTGATTGAAATTTTAGTGACAACCTCTATAACCAACAGAAATCGGACATGATGCATTAGATCCTGCACCAACTCAAAAGGCCAATACAGAAACTGAAAATCTTTACTTACATAGCATAAGAATAAATGAAATATAAAAAACAAGATTTACTTGAGGTAATGTCTGGAGTAAACATGATGGTTGGTAAGACCAGAATAACTGTCATTGAGAAAAAAAAAAAAAAGAAGTTACCTTGCTGTATTAGGAGCCATATTCTCAAGACCATTCATTCTAGAAAATAGATTAGACACTCCATTCACATGTTTAGGCAAATCATAGCCAATCTTAAACATGCTGGGAAATCAGCTACTAGAAAAACAATGAGATCAATGGCTTGATCACTCAATTTTTCTGAATGCAAGTTGAGATAGGAAACCATCACTGAGGTATAGTGAGGAATTGACATGCACTGACGACCCACGTGAATTCTGAATGCCAGCAACTTTGTGAAGGACATAAAGAAGGCAGTTGTGGAAGTTTATCCATGAATGATAAAGGCATCAATGAGGTTTTGAGAGGATAAACACACGGTGATGACCGATGCGAGCTTCAAGAATACGGCCGAGATGGCGAAGGACCTGTAAGTCACAGTTACGGGAATTAGCCCATTTGGTAACACTCTCTGGCAATCATGCATCAGTAACACCTAATTTTGCTCCAAACATATTTTGCCAACAAAAGTTCCAATATTTGGAATATTGATCTTAGCATATCCTCTTGCTGCTAATATATATGAAAAACTTGGTACCAAGTCCTAATAACTGTAACAGGCCAACATGCACCAGCAATTTCATGCACAAAAGTTATAAAAAAAAAGACTTAAAGCTCCCGTCAATACAAGATCTAAAAAGAGTCAATATACATAACCTTATATTTTAATATTTAAAGAGATTGTTTCCATGAATTAGATCCTAATCTTGACAGGTTGCAAAGGAGCAACCTCATCATTATACCAAGATCCGCCCTCAAATTTCATGTGCAAAAGTAAACCAATAAAATAAAAAAAGAGGAGAATCCTGAAATAAGATACAGAGACATGATTTCACGATTAGATACGTTGGACTAAGTAGTTTAAATTTATAAGCAATATCAGTGAGGCAGAAAATTAATAGATAATGTAAAAACATCAGGACAACAACTCAACCAAGTCATAGTCGCATTACAGCTGGTAGTATAAGTATGACAGAAATTAGCACCTGTTGCTGTGTTCTAAGGCCCAAACAGTTTCATGATTGTTATGGGATACCATGTGAACACAATATATAGATGAAAAGACGTAGCCATCACACTTTATACCAACACATGCAGGTTGACATACTCATAGCCAGCAGGATATATGTATCATACATTACATAATGCAAATTACGGAGTTCGACTGTGCGCCTGGGAACATGACAGCAGGCACATAATTCCAACGAGAGAATTAGAAGTATGATGAGAAAATAAAGGAATGTATAAGTAAATATGCAAAGTTAATTGTATTCTCATCTATAGAACCCACAGACAAGAGACATATTGTCAAACCTAATCCAACCATCTAGAGTCCACAATAATGATCCCCAATGATAAACTTGGGAAGCACAATTAGAGATTTCATTATGACTAGATAACTTACTGTCAAAATTGCTTTTCCCGTATTGTCAAGTTTCAGTCCTGGTCCTTTTATGTCTGTTTCCAGGAAAAAGTGCTTGCCTTTCACTGCTTCAGTTGTTGCTATGTCTCTTAGTTCCTGCATTTTAACAACAACAGTAGCAAACCTGTGTAACATTGAACAGACATACAAATTCAGCACAAAATGTGATACACGCATTCTTCCCACATGGGTTACAGTTTATATATTACCACACAGGAAAAATGTATACTAGCCAGCTGAATCTACTTACAAGAGCTTTTTCCCAGGTGTCTTCAGCTAGCTACATGAAAACAAGAAGACACGATAAACAAATGGCCAATAGGAAGACGCCAAGCTTATTTATAATACTGAGCAACACAAACCTTCTTCTTTGGGCATGAGACGAGATGAGAATTTGCTTCTGCATACATAGCTATCTCATTGATAGCAATATTGACCTTGTCCAAAGTAAGCCTTCCCCTCATATAACTGCAATTGTTAAGATGGAAAAATTGAATTTGGTTTCAAATGATACATGATTTGCTTATCAAGCACATACAATATCTTTCAATATCCATATGAGATTATAAATATTTATTACCAGGGACCCTGGTATGTCATTCAACTTCTTTTCAGAACATATGAAATCAGGAAAGAGTATGGATTATGTAACCTATTTTGCCTGACTTAAATAATTTCAACTTGTGTTTTGGCTCCTATCTTTCTGCCTAGTTAATTTCAATGACAGATCATTTTTCTACATCAACATACCATAAATACCAGCCTTTTCCAATTGTCCTCAGAACACCAGAGGCCTTTCGCAAAACCAATGAACTCCGACTCCATGTATTTTTAGATTTATTATCTTGGAACTCAGTTCTTTAATTTTCATTACCAGATTAACTAAGAGACACAAAAAACAGATAATCTACAACATTAAAATTGACAAGAGATAGAAACAATGAGAACCAAGAAGAAATATACAAAGTAAATTTGAGGATAGACTTACGAAGACAGTGAATCCAGTTCCTCGGCAGAAATATACCACCGCGGTGCAGGAGATGGACCCTTCTTCCCCTACATGGGGACAATGCATCTGTTAATTGGAGAACAATCATAACTATTTCTTGGAAACAGTTGCACAAAGTTATTTGATCTTGGCGCAATCGTGATGTTAGACTAGAATCTTGTGAATTAAGGAAGTAGCACTGTTTATGGTCAATACAAAAGAGAAAAGGCCTCAAATAAAGCATTCTTTCATAATGTCAACTTGAGGCTTGCTGATTTCGGCCGCTTACTGGTGATAAACACTGTAATCATGATGCAAACATTAAGAATAAGCTTTACGACGAACAGATGAGGGGCAGTCTCTTACCTTGAGCATAGCAACAGGCTCCTCCTTGAGATGACAAGGCTCGTGCAATATATCGGGACCCGAATCATCAGGCACCAAGCTGAAACCAACAAACCCAATTCCTTTGAAGAATCTTCGTTGCAAAACTATATTTGAAGAAGAAAAAGAAAGGTTAAATGAACAATAAATAAATTGGTCGCCAGAAGAACTACCTCGAAGAGGGGTTTTGAACCGATCGGCTTTGGTTCTTAAGCATCGAAGGCGGCATATGGGCGAGCATGTGCTGCAGCTTTCTTTGCTGCCGCTGGGACAGATCGATGAGTTTCTACACCCGAACAAAAGGAGGAAAGAAAGTGGTGAAGAAACCGACACGATTCGCTGGAGATTCGATGGAATTCAAGAAGAAAAGAGACCTTGGCCTTAGGGATAGCGTTTCTCTCCTCTTGGAGTCGGTCCTTGATCGCCTGGATCTGCGACTCCATCGTCTTCAGGGTCGCGTCGACCGCCGACAGATCGGGCATGCTGGTGGAGGGATACACTGCCCAAGAGAGGAAGAAAGAATTTAAGCGATTCGGCGGTGGATTTCTTCAAAGGAAGAAAAGGGAAACGGGAAGAGAGAAGAGAAAGTGGGGGATGGCGAACTGTTGCGAGCGATGACGAGCTCCTGCAGTTCGACGATGCGGGTGTGGAAGGAGGAGACGAGGGCGTCGAGGGAGGATCCCGCTTGTTTCAGATCCATCGCCGCTACCGGTCTCCCGAGTCCCCACTTCTTTCTCGCACTCAGTCCTCACTCTCTCGCCGTTCCCAAACCAAACCTTTTGAATGCGTTGCTGCCGCTTACTGGTTGGGAGGGAAACTTCTAATTGTTTGCTGATCTATCCGTCTTAAATAAGAAATTTCTTGAATGCGCCCCTAAAACGTAACTTTCTTGCAAAAAATCCCTTCTATTCCGTAATACCAGGTCAAAAGACTGGTTTACCCTTTTTGATAGGGGTTGCGTCAAACAGGTAACTTCCTAAGATCATTAATCTTTTTCTTGTGTTTCAAAGGTTATTTTCGTAAAATCAATAAATCAGGAGCACGATTTTAGAAATTATTATGGGCATTTTGTTAAATCATTGTATATGTTCCTATGCTTTTGTCATGGTAGATTTTTCTCCATGTGGGGTTGGGTTTTCCTGAATCATATGGTCAAGTATATTTGGTTTTGCGTTTCCATCATAATAGATTTCTCTTTACACGGGTCGGGATTTTCAGACTTATGCATCTCAAGCATATTTGACATCGTGTCATCATCGTGATAGATTTCTCTTCACGCGGGTCAAGTTCTCTCGACTCATGCACTTCAAGCACATTTAGTATCGGACCTTTATTGTTGTGAATTACTCTTCATGTGAGTTGGGTTTTCTTTGACTTACACACCTCGAGCATATTTGTTCTTGCACTTTCATCGTAGCGAATTTCCCTTCACGCATGTTGGGTTTTCTTAACTCGTGCCTCGAGCATGTTTGGTCTTGCTCCTCCATCGTGGTGGGTTTTCCTTCATGCGGGTCAGGTTTTCATGACTCATGCGCCTCAGGCAAGTTTGGTCTTATGCCTCCATTATAGCAGATTTCTCTTCACGTGAGTCAGGTTTTTCTTACTCACTCGCCTCGGGCACGTTTAGCCTTACACCTCCGTTATGGTAGATTTCTCTTCACGCGAGTCGAGTTTTCTTGACTCGCGTTCCATAGACATATTAGGCCTTACGCCTCCACCATGGTAGATTAATCTTCATGCAAGTTGGGTTTTCCCGACTCACGCGCTTCGAGCAAGTTTGGCCTTGCGCCTCTACCATAATCGATTTCTCTTCACGCATATCAGGTTTTCCCAACTCATGTGCCTCGTGCACATTTGGCCTTACGCCTCTATTATGACGGATTTCTCTTCATATGAGTCAAGTTCTCCTAACTTGCGTGCCTCGGGGACATTTGACCTTGCGCTTTCATCGTGATAGATTTTTCTTTATATGGGTCGAGTTTAGCACATTTGGCTTTACGCCTCTACCATGGTGGATATCTCTTCACACAGATTAGGGTCTCCCAACTCACATGCTTCAGGCATGTTTGGCCTTGCGCCTCTGTCGTGACATATTTCTTTTCATGTGGGTTGGGTTTCCCAACTCATGTGCCTCGAGCACGTTTGGCCTTACGCATCCACCATGACATATTTCTCTTCACGTTGGTTCAGTTTTCTTGAACGTTTGGCCTTATCCCTTAACCATGGTAAAGTTTTCTTCACACGGGTCAAGTTTTCCTAACTCATATGCCTCGGGCATATTTGACTTTACCCCTTCGTCGTGACAGATTTCTATTCACATGGGTTGGGGTTTTCTGACTCACGCATCTCAAGCATCTTAAGCACTCTTGAGATGTTGTATTACGTTGAGTTGCGGGACCTCGATGGGTGTCGATGCTGGTGATGGTTAACCTACTGACCACAGTTGAGATGATGGCATCGCTTGTTGGGCTAGCTTGGGAAAGAGTGAAGCAATAGCTTGCATCATGCCCATTAGTGTCTACACCTGCCCGGTGAGCTTTAAGAACATCTCAACGAGGATGAGTAGGTGACTCGGGGTCGCTCTCGGGTCTTAAAAAGGATGCTAGTATTGTATTTGCGTTTGCGTCAAGGTGGATACATCAACATATAGAAAGGTTAGCTATTGCCCTCGAGTGAAAATATTGTGAGTCAAGGGGCAAGGCCTCCTTGCTTAGGAGTTCATTAAGAGGGTTGGTAACGGACATTCCTGTGACATCGGACCCTTCTTTTAGCACCAAAATGTTAGGAAAAAAAAATCGTTAATGTGACGTAGTCTGGACCCATATGTGCAGAGTTGCTCGAGATGCCTCCAAGTTAGATAGTAAGCTCCCAATATGCCACCCACACAAAGACCAATATCGAGAGAAGTTTCTCGGCCCGATTCCTCCGACATCCAAATTAATAACCCCAAGCTTAAGAGTCTGGATGCGAGTGGCAAAAAAAGATCACTCTCCCTTCTTTGTGTTAAGGATATTTTTTACCTGGTCGTAGGGGGTAAAATATTTTATAAAATATTCTGTCAAATATTTTTTGGACTCTTATGGGTTGATGAATGGAAAGCCATCTGGACTTCACATGATAGTGACATGTGATTAGCTGATGACAATGTATCTCGTATCATCCGCTTATCATCCCTCAACCTTCTTTTGAAGGTACCGACTAATATAATCGGTAAATCCATTTATCATGTGAGGAGAAAACAAAATATTTACCAGCCATCAACTTTCTACTCAAATCATTTGTAATTGAGTTTAGCATTTCACCTTGCATCAATATCTTAATACCAAATATTTCAAGAAGTTCTTGAGGCGGAATTCTACTTCAAATCTCTCTCTCTCTCTCTCTCTCTCTCTCTCTCTCTCTCGCTTGGTAACGCAACCTCACGCGACACATAGACGTTACCCATCTCGATCCTTCTTAATAACACATATGAATTAACTAACACCTTAAATCTTCGCATGTGAAATCGAATGAGTGCAAGAAGTAGGTACAGGTATATATCCCTGAAATAAATGCATGAAGTAGGTGCAGGTATTCATTAACCATGTGCCTTTGCACCCTCGAAGAAGACGTGGTGGAAGAAACATGCCAATGGTGACCCGTGCAATGATCCCTCTTGTTGTTTTCGTAGCAGCCCAGCATGGAAACTCTCTGCCTTCGCATTCCATCACCATCTATCATCCTCAACTATTCATCTTACAGATAGAAGATGCATAACTCCCATCTATCATTCAACAGTATATTGTACAACCATACGAGTTACAGGCCGTCGCAGCAAATAAAATGCACGGATACCTGTATATGTACAACCATAAGAAGGGGTCTCCGGTAGCGTAAACAGAGCAAAAGCTGCTCGACAAAGATAAAGATGAGGTATCGAAGTGGTTTATCAGTTGTGAGAGGGGGGATTGGTCGTCGGTCCAACGTAATCCGCATCAAACCCTGGATGCTCCTTTGCTCCACCTCGAGGCACAGGCCATGTAACCTTAACGAGCGTGGAGGCTTGAAGGGCACCTGAGACGCGTTCGTTCTTCCCCTTGACGTCCTCTGTGCGTTCAACAGTCGAGAAGCCTTGTTTCTTCTCGAGTGCAACACCTTCCGAGGACGTCGACTCTGCGGGATTTCCATGGACTGAATTCTCATCCGGAATCACCTTCGCAGAAACCTAAACAAGAGACACGCTAAGGTTACAGTCAACCTACGTATGTAATCAACAAACATGATCGATGATCACCAACCTTGCTGGATTCATTGTACCGACTGCTTGGATCTTTGGCATGCATCCTTAGATGCCGCGCATTGCATGCGTCGACGGAAAGAGCTAACAGGAGGGTGAAGAGAAGAGCAACAGAAGGCATGTCTGTTGTGCTATGGGTTGAGTTGATGATGCGTACGAGTATTTGTAAACCATGGCATTAACTGCGGTCCTGCATGCCATCGAGGTGAAGTGGTGGTAGTGTCGCCTCTAAGAAGACACGGAGGACTGCAGGTATCGAGAGAGAACTTCGCGACGGAGATATGGAGGACTGCATTGCTTTGTCTTGTCCGTCGGCTTCTCTAATTCCTCCTCTCGATCTGTGTCTAACGAGTTCTTCGAGCGAAGTTATTGTTGTACGGGTTTGCGGAGAAGCGCGGGGCCCCACCGATCACCGACCACGCCTGCTCGTGGGACCCGACGGCCCCTTCTCAGGTTGGGCGACGGAGCGTGGCGGCAACGAGGTGAGGAGAGGAAGCGGGGCCGTCGAAAATGACGGCGCGAGGTCGACCGCTAACGGTCACCGGAATCTGGCGCGCGTGGTCGGTGAATCCGTGTGGGTCCGACGGGATCGATGGGAGAATGGCCCAAAATAATTAACCAAAATTAAGGATAGTAAATTCATCTAATCCTTATAGTTTATTCAAGTCTTCCTGCGATTAAAACGGAAACGAAATCTCAAACTCCTAAAAGCCAGTCACTACTAATCTTCTTCAGCATGGTCGGCTTCGACGATGGCGGCCTCAGCCTCGGCATCCTGCACCTCCTTCTCCGTCTTCTTCCCTTTCTTGGACTTGTAGTACACGTTCATGAAAGTGCCAATGGCGCCGTACTTGCGACGGCAGTGCTCGTAGTGGGACGCGTCGAACATCCTCCAGAAGTTCTTCTCGGTGAGCTCCGAGACGGAGTACTGCGCCTGGAAACCGTGGTTCTGAATCATCCACTCCTCGAGCGCGCGGACAACTTCGGCGCCGTCGAACTCCTCCCCCCTGAACACGGGACCTGGAGCATAGTACAAACCGACGTCGGTGAACATTTGGGCGAAGCTCGTGTCTCCCTGCCGGTGATGGTCCTCGAAGCCTGTTTCTGGATGCACCATCGTCTTCAGAGGAAGCTTGAACAGCCGATGGGGGCAGAGCCATACTGGATATAGCTGCAAGACGATTCAGGTTACTTAGTACTAGCTTAAAGGTTCACAGTCTCAAAGACAGATCCAAGAAGGTACCTCCGTTTCACGATGGCAAAACTCGAGAGCATCTGCAACTTTGTACAGAGGAATCAGGAGATCCTGGATCACATGCATGTCATGGTAATAGTTCCTGATAGCTTCACCTTGGGTGGCCTTGAGCAAGGAGACCTTTGGCGGCATCAACCAGCCCAAGAACCATCTGAACCACCACTGGTCTGCGCATGGCAGGATCAGCTTCCCTTCCCAGTACAGAGATCTGGTATGCCTATGGTAATACTCTCGGGTGGGTATGTACTCCACGAACTCTCCCCTCTGCAGCGCTGTCTGTGCATGCTGGTAAAACCAGGGCTTGAACCACCACCCTATGCTGTTGATGACATTGCCCTTCTTCTTGGCTTCTGCCTCGGAAGCATACTTCCCGGTCATGCAGACAGCCTCGGTGGGGTTATAGATCATCGTCTCAACGAAGTCCGGAACCCTTGATGAATCCCCATCTCTGGGAGCAAACGAGTCTGCATAAGCCTGCGCGAGTTCCTTCAAGGTTCCCCGGTGCGGGGTGTAGATAACCTTCATGTATTCCCTAACAGGTATGAGTTTGATCTCTGCAGAAACCATGAGACCCAGAGTTCCTTGAGACCAGGGGATCCCGTAGAAAAGATCGGAATGCTCGTTGTCCTTGGTACACCTCACAAGTCGGCCGTCGGCAAGCACAACCTCCATGGCGACGACCGTGTCAGAAAAGAGCCCATACAAGTGTGAGCTCCCCTCGATTCCATAACCATTGATAAGGCCACCCACAGTGAGATCGTCAAGCTCTGCAACGACCGCAAGCGAGAGGTTCATGGGAATCGTAGCTCGGGTGATCTGACCCATATTAACAAGCGGCTCCACCTTAGCGATCATCCGCTCCTTGTCGATCTCAAGAATGTTCCTGAACGCAGAGAGATCGACCTCGAAATGTCTTGCGCGCTTGTAATCGACATTACGCATGCCAACCGCGATGTATGGTTTCCTGGCCGTGCACACAAGGCCATCCTTGGTTGGATCTCTCTGCTTGAGGCGCTTGATAACTTTGAGAACGTTCTCCTCATGTTCTTTCCGGCGACGCTCGTCGGACTTCATGGCAGATCTCACATGGCCAAGAAACAGTCTGAAGTAGATGAAGCAAGAGACTGGAAGCACCACAAAGACGACAACGATCCATCGGAACCGGACCAGATAGTCCACCAAAACTAACTTTCTTTTGGGTCGCAGAGGAGCTTCCACACCAGACATGATTCGTACCTGTGTTTCGATTTCTATCACATATGAGATGGTAGAAGGATGATGTTTGTAATTGACACTGTGGACGAAGTCTGCTCTAACATTGACGAAGGAGGCAACAGATACTAAACTTCTTACTAGAAAAAAGTTGAAGAAGAAGAAGAAGAAGAAGATAGCGGGATAAAAGGAAACAGAGATTTCTATCCAAATTCCATAAAACAAATCAAAGCATGATGTGAATGTGCAAAACGGAGTAAACAGCAAGCACGCACATATCAAGAAAACTTCTTGCCAAATCAAAGATAGTCAAGCTAATTTCCAACAACGACAACAACATCAGTGAAACAGAGTGCAAACTTTGACCGGACGGCATGAAGGCAAGAACACCACTAGCCACGAAACAGAGCTTAGATTTCGACCGTAAAGCAGAACACTGCGAATCACCAAAGAAAGAAACTTTGCTACTGGTACGATACCTTCGGAGTGGGGGAGTGAGGGGCAGCAGACCTGGTCAAGGAGGGAGGAAGGCGACCACCGTGGCTTGTGCTCCCAACGGGGTTTGATAACCAGCAAAGCTGCCCACAGTCGCAGGCTTTTAAGATTCAATGTATGATTTAAAGCGCAGTGGATCTTCTTTCGATTGAGCATTATGATCGAGTGGCATTTGCATTCAAATGTACCCAAGAAAGAGAGCTTTAATGTGAAATTATGATGCTGAGAGACATCTTTATGTGAATTTACTTTCAATGATCATCCAAAAATCTTCTTGGTGGTCTTTCTTGTGTGATGTGAGGGGTGGTTCAATTATAACCTGACTAGCATAATCCTTAAAAAACAAGGCATAAATAATTGGTTATTAAATTTCTGATAAAAGCTACAAATTAGCATCATTTGACTATATTATCTACCTTAATTGCAGATAATTTAAATCGAGGGACCGACTTTGATTGAAAGTTCATTGCATCTACTGTGTAATAGTACACTAACCGAGGGGTGATGTATCGCGAATCAATGGTTGCAGTTGATTGAACTGATCACTTAGATGTGAAACCACAGCTGATCAACAACATCATTTGGATGTGGTTGAGCCATCACAAGAAAGAGTCACAAAGCAGAACACAATCTTTGCATCCAAACCTTTGCTGAGCAGGTCATTCATTAATACTGCACAATACAATCACACAAAGACACCTGTGGAAGAAGTGAAACCCATATCCACACAAATGGACATTATAAATACTGTTCTCCGAATACATTTATGGTGTTAATTAAGTTTCCTATATCAGCATTCTTCTGATGCTGGACTTCAGTAATCTTAGGAATACAAGTTAGTAGATGGTTCCGACAAGCCTTTGGTATGGAAACACTCTTATCGATGTAAATGCATGTGTGCTGATTGCAACTCCGTGGTGAGGGCAAAGGATGAGTTCGTCTTCTTCCTTCACCGCCTGAATCATATGCGCTCTGAGGCTGACTTCATGCATCTGTCAGAAAAGTGGCTTACCATCAGCATCAGCTCAACTCAGATCAAAACAATGTCAGCAACAAGCAGTGACCAACCTCCAGTGAAGTGACACTCGTACACATCTCCATCAGTTCCTCCAACCCTTGTATTTCCAGTCGTATTGTTTCCACCAACTCGTACAGCATCGTGTCGATGTCTCCGACCTGATTCGCCGAGACAGAGGAAGGAAGGTTAGAGGAAGCGATGAGCCGTAGAACCTCCCATGGTTGACAACATAAACCGCACCTTTGCGTAAAAGACGCCGGCGGTGGCGGCAATGTCTGTCATGGCCTCCATCGATGAGCTCAAGCAGCGACGAAGTGATACCGAGTTGGCCTGCACGGGGAATGCAGATGACTCGTGTTCCACAGACTCAGGAAACTGAGAGAGCAGAGCTTCTCTTACCTCGGCGCCTTCTACCAGAGGAAGCGAGAAGGCAGCAGCGCCCAAGAGCCTCACGAGCGTGGCCACAGCTTCGACGTGCTTCTTGGCGTGCGGTTCCCACTGGCTCAGGAGACGGAGTTGGGGACGAAGGATCTGAGGCAGCTTCATCTTCTGCTTCCGTCGTTGAACCAAGATCCGCTTGGCCGCCACCAGATTCCTTAGCTCGTAGATTCTTAGCCACGCGTAGAACAGCTTCTCCTGCAGATTTAGCCGCAAAACTATAAGCGGAGGCTTTGCAGCAAATTTAGTGTGGAGTTGTCGCAGATTAAGTTATCTAGCGGGACCCATCTGAAATTACAGAGGATCAAGCATCTCCGTGGTCGCGTAAGGAGTCTCTTGTTCGGGAACAAACAGCAGAACCCTGAAATTTTCAAAAAGGGCCAAAGAAGGAAAATAAGGAGAAAAGGGCTCGCCCTCTCTAACCTCGGCGTTGCACCGGGCGGCCTCGACGGCCGCCACCGCACGAGCGTTGGCGAACCTCCACTGGATCAGTCTCGACGTCAGCAGCCGCAGCTGGTGCGACTCTTCCTCCCCCGGTGCAGCCTCCTTCCTTCTCCGGAATAATCCCAACACCCCGCCTCCGCCGCCTTTCTTCCCGCCGGCAGTGACCACGGGCGCTGCGCGAGACGGGTCCGGCGACGACTTCGATTGGCTGGGCGATCGTGCCCACGCCGAGAACCCGGTCTTGGTCTTTCTTGCGTCGCTCTGGGCAGGGGCGGACGTGGACCGCGGGGGCGATCGGCCGGGGGAGAGGGCCCAGGCGGAGGGAGCTGTTCTCGGCTTCCTCAAGTTGGCGGGAGGGTCCGGCGGAGGGAGTCCACAGGAGATGCTCTTGCGGTTCTCCTTGGAGAGGCAGCACGAAGTCGCGGAAGGGTCGGTGACTTGGGGGCGGTGTTTGGCGGCGGAGTGGGAGCGGGTGAGCGCGGCCGGCGCGGAGTTGGAAAATGAGGAGAACAAGGGAACGGACTGCCGGGATGGAGAGGCGGGGCGGCGGGTGAGGCCGCAGGCGCCGCTTCGGCTGCGGAGGAGGAGAGGGCTCCGAGGGGAGGGCGGGCGGGCGTTCTCCATTGGCTTCGCTTTGTGTTGCGTTTGCGCGGCAATGCAACATGTAAGGGCAGAGTCCACAATAAACACCCTCCAAACTGTTCCAAAATTACACCTTTATTCCCCTCATATTTTTCTTCTTCGTTAATATAAATAATTCCTACGTTTTTTCTCGAACGAGACGAACAGCTTCCAAGCTACATAAATCGCTAAAAATAATTCTGAAGTAAACGCATTGTCCACACAGATAATAAATCTAGAAAATTTTCCAATATAAAATATAAAATAAACGTAAACAGGAGGCACGCACAGGGGCTGAATGGAAAATACGGCGGGATAAGGGAGGTAAGGTGGGAATCGTGGAGGAAGTCGAGAGCACGTCGGCGGCGTAGGTGAGGGAGAGCGACTCGGAGCCCCGTGGAGTGCTCCCACGACCTAAAAGCTTTTATTAGCAGCGCGCACGTTACGATACTCGTGGTAATCAGAGCGAGATGTCAACATTGCTCGAGCTCCTCCGTCCCTTTCTCCCTTATTGGATATGTACCGGAAGAGAGTACGTTGTTGTCCCCAAACCTAGAAAACAAGACCAAGAAAAATAACAGGGAAATCTAAATCTAGGGAGAGAACTGTTGTTCCTTCGGAGACTACCTCTTATGGCTAATTGATCGCGAAATCATACATACATATGTATGTATATACTTTGATGAACGGCGATCCTTTCGTTTATTGTAGACTTCATCTCCTTCTTGTGTAAGATGGCACAGCAACTTGAAGTTTAGGTTATTTCAGCTTCGGCGGCGTCGTACTTGAAACTCGATCGATGTCGCAGGTAAGGCATCACATTGTGGTGATGGATGAGACGACGAGTGGGGCTTTGCTTCTTATTCTTGCAGAAAAGATGTTTATGAGAACGATGGATTCCGAAGGCTTACTTGGGGGCTGCTCACAAAAGGTCACTTTGCGATGAGAGCTTCTCCTCCATTTTGACTACTGTTTCACCTACTGCAAATCCCTTGCCGACAGTAGTGGAATGTCCACTTCTTGCCCTGCCCAAAGAAGGGTGGCGAGGGCTTGTCGTTGGGCCTCTCATGCTTAGATAAGCCTCGCCATGGTTGATGTATCATCATAAATGCTGTGTTCGCTTGACAAATCATACACCCTACATTCCTGACGTATCAAAGTTGATGCAACATTCACATGATGATTGATTAATGTGATCAAACTCGAAATAGGTACGATGTAATTAATGTATCTTCCACCTCCGGTTGGCTGGGAAGATCAACTGACACCAGAGAATGAGGCTGCACTGTGATCTCAGTCTCGTCTCTGAGTCACCCCGTGACGCTTTCTGCTGCTCTCTCCCTGCTGTCATTCCCTGCCAAAATATCTTCCTCCAACGTTCCCAAACTCGTTGTTTATCTGCTGCTGCCATGCGACGCCACCGCGCAGGCTACCTTACAAAACACTACACGCCATGCTCCCTTGGCTGAATCCCATCCCTCTCCTCTCACCCTGGAGGCGACCGTTGCAGGTCCCTGAAGAGCTCAGGAAGGAGTAGCTTTTGTTGCCTTCTCCCTCTGTCTTCACGTCGAGAGCCGCTCTTCGTCGAGTCACATGATGCGCTACCGTAATCCTTTCGAGGTGAGCAAGTAGACAAACTGCACTACGGGTTGTGTCCTTATCAGTTTGTCCTCCCATCTCAGCTCACTACCGTTGGGTCGACGACCGTTCCGAGATCGTGTTCTTGTTCTTATAGTCTGGAATGGAAGCCGCATCGATCGACATTGTCATTGCAACTGAAGCTAAAGTACTCTCTCTTCTGCTCTTTAGAAGTTGGTTCATCCATGGGAGCATCTCCAAGCATGTTCTTCCTGGTCATCTGCCTGCTTGTCTCAGTGCACTCCAGTGCATGCGAGCTCGGTTCCACCAAGCAGCACCGGCGGCACGAGTGGTACTTCAAGCCAACCGGCAAACAGACCATCGTGGTGGACGCCAATGGCTCCGGCCATTTCTCGTCCGTCCAAGAGGCCGTTGACTTCGTCCCGGAGAACAACACCAAGCGTGTCGTCATACAGATTCATGCTGGTCATTACACGTGAGTAGTTCTTCGTCTCTCTACTCTCAGCAAGCCTTACAGAAGCTTCCTCTGTTTGTTTTCGGGTTTGCAGGGAGAAGGTGATCGTGCCGGCGACGAAGCCATATGTGACGTTCCGAGGGGCCGGCAGAGACGTGACGGTGATCGAGTGGCACGACCGGGCGAGCGATCGAGGACCTGACGGGCAACAGCTACGGACTTATAACACGGCTTCTGTCACTATTTTTGCTAGTTATTTCAGGGCTAGGAATATTAGCTTCAAGGTGAGTGCTTCTTTTAGAGACCTAACGATCTCAGTCCCTTTCATCCGCACCGCATCGCCGGAGACCGATGGCCAGAGGTTGATTCCTGGAGCACATACGTTCTTAGGTTCAGCTCAGCTCTGTTTCGGCTTTAACCAGCTATCCAAAGAGCAATGAAATGAGTCAAACCCCTTGCCTATTGATTTCTCACTTTTGCCCTCCCTTGACTATGGTGATCAGCTCAGCTCATCAACTCGACGGCAGAGCCTGACAGATCACTTGGCCTTTGCTGCAAAAAGCTAATTGGTTGGATGTTTGGAGTTGATTCGCTGAGATGACTAACGTGAATGCATGTCCATCGTGTGTTGTGCGATGGCAGAACACAGCTCCAGCTCCAATGCCGGGCATGGAAGGATGGCAAGCAGCAGCGTTCCGCATCTCGGGAGACAAGGCGTACTTCTTCGGCTGCGGCTTCTACGGCGCTCAGGACACACTCTGCGACGACACCGGACGCCACTACTTCAAGGATTGCTACATCGAGGGATCCATCGATTTCATCTTCGGCAATGGTCGTTCCATGTACAAGGTAAACAACCCCTCCCGTGATCCATCTTTGCTGCTCGCTAGCTGGTTCTGAGAAGGAACACGACTGCAGGATTGCCAACTCCACTCCATCGCAGACCGGTTCGGGGCCATCGCAGCTCAGGACAGGAACAGCCCGTGCGAGCGGACGGGCTTCGCCTTCGTGAACTGCAGAGTAACCGGCACGGGCAAGCTCTACGTAGGACGAGCCATGGGGCAGTACTCGAGGATCGTCTTCGCCTACACCTACTTCGATGACGTGATCGCCCCCGGAGGCTGGGACGACTGGGATCACAACAGCGACAAGAACCAGTAATTAACCCTCTGTCATCGAGCACAAGAACAACCACCAATCCGCTGGAAACTAAGACTCCCGTTTCTCTCTGTTCTTGCAGGACGGCGTTCTTTGGAGTCTACAGATGTTGGGGTCCTGGTGCAGCAGCAGTGCGGGGGGTTTCATGGGCTCGAGAGCTCGATTTCGACACGGTTCGACCTTTCCTCGTCAAGAGTTTCGTGAATGGAAGACACTGGCTTGGCCCTTCCGATCCTTGAGCTCTTCACCCCTACACTTGCAGTAGCAGTTCATACAACCATTTGTTATTCCTACACTTCCAATTTGTATTCGAACCATGCAATAAGATGTCAAACCTCACTCTCTCTGTTCTCGTTCAAGAAGACAGAGCTCCATGGCAATGAAGGAAACAGAACTACTTTTATCTGAATCACAAGCAAGTCATTCTAATCCTCAGCACAAAAAGAAATTATGCTTCAGTTTGCAGTCATGGCAAACTGAATACAGCAGTTTTGTGTGCATAAAACCTGTGGTGACTCACCAAGAAAAGGAAAATTGATGCTTGCATTTGAACTGAGCCTCTTCTCCAACCAGACAAAGGTGTTCCGAGTGAGTCACAGAATCCCAAACTGTGCATGTCCTTCCATGGCTGCATATGGCACCAACACCAGAGCGCTACTTGTTCTCACGTGAAACTGGGAATTTGCATGGGTCCAATGCTTAGAGTTCCTCCTTATTTGAACTCCTCTGTATCACCTATTTGAAACCTGGCCATCTTTCCCTCCCACCCCATTTGTCTTGAACATGGCTCCTCCACTCCATCAGTCTCCCCCCCTTGTCATGGCCTCGTTAACTTTCCTCGCCCTCCTCAACGCTTGCTTCTGTTCCAATCCGAAACACCCCAAGCTTTCCACCTCAACATCAAACTGGCTTCCTGCAGGAGCTACGTGGTATGGGAGCGCTAATGGTGCTGGAAGCGATGGTAAGGTTCTTCTCCATATAATGTTATCCTTCGTCTACTGTTGCAGAGAGCCATGTGTGTGATTCCAGGAGGTGCTTGTGGCTATGGAGGCGCGTTGGAGAAGCCTCCTTTCTCATCCATGATATCCGCGGGAGGCCCCTCGCTGTTCAAATCGGGCAAGGGATGTGGCGCTTGTTATCAGGTACCGACGAAGACATCGAATTCTGCAAGCCCTTTTGCTTCTTGGAAGTGCCCAAGTGTCGTCCAACCCCGTGGCAGGTGAAATGCACCGAGAACGCAGCGTGTTCCGGCGATCCAGTTACCGTGGTGATCACAGACGAGTGCCCCGGCGGTCCATGTCTCGAGAAGTCTGCCCATTTCGACATGAGCGGGACTGCGTTCGGGGCCATGGCGTCCTCTGATCGAGCTGACGAGCTTCGCAATGCTGGTGTGATGACAGTGCAGTACGCAAGGTGCAAATTCTCCACTCCACCATCTGCAATCTTCTTCCACGCATGCTATTGTACCACCGGCTTACCACTTTCCTCTGAACAGAGTCCAGTGCAGCTACCCAGGCTTCGACTTGGCCTTCCGTGTCGATGCTGGCTCAAACCCTTACTACTTCGCCGTCGTCATAGAGTTCGAGGAAGGTGATGGAGATCTCGCTGCTGTGGAACTCATGCAGGCATCATCATCAACGGATTCATCGCAATGGCTTTCCATGCAGCAGTCATGGGGTGCAGTGTGGAAATTGAACTCAGCTTGGCAGCTGCAGGCCCCCTTTTCCATCCGATTGACGACGCTTTTATCCAACCGGACGATTGTGGCAGACGATGTGATCCCATCAACTTGGCTGCCAGGGGAAACATATCGATCTACCACACACTGACACCAGTATCTATCTTCGTTAGGAGTACGATATGTAACTATCATGGCTTAATTCATGACAATAAAGACAGATTTTAGCCAATCCTTCCATTGTTCTGCTCAACTCCATTTCTTCCGATCACTCCAAGAATAATTCTAGCTCGAACTTGTCAAACACGTTATCCTCTCAAGTCTTGTGGACTTGTTTTGCCTGTTGAACGAGGCAAGTCAACTCTTCCAGAGGAGGTGGTGGTGAGACATGGAATGGATGCTCTAAAGAAGCAAACCGCCACTACAAATAATACCTATGATAGAACACAACACATTTCCTACATTTTCATCACTGCAACTACTGTCTTCCTCACTTGGAATTTCTTCCTGCATCAGCCAACTATTATTAATCTAAACCCAAAGGGTGGGTAGCCAATGAGGATCACACCACATGTCAGAGAAGTAAAAATAGAGAGAGAGAGAGGGGGGGTGTGGGGGCGAAAGAAGGGAGGGCATCATGATGGAAGTGTGGGGGACACTGAAGTGAGGATTCTGTCAGTCAAGAGCAAGGTGGTATCCTGTTCACAGAATACCAATTCTCAAAGCTTGAGAACAAAAGGAGCAAACCCAGAAACCTTCCTTTGTCTTGTTTATGCATTGCATCTGCTCCATGACTTGGTCAATCCAAATTCTGAATCATCAATGGCAACGCTCATTTTGTGTGAACCAGATGATGTAGCCACCAACATTCTTTCTTAATAGTGATGACAGAAAATGAAACAATTCAAGTTCCTTTCACTTAATTTCCAACACCCTCTTGAAAGTTCTAGCCTTGAAGGTAGAACAGTATCATAGTGGCAGCTGTGGCTTTTGGATCTGCAGCAATTACAGTCCAATGAGGAGCTCTACCTCAATTTACAGTATCATAGCTTCCACTGACAAATGACTACAAACTAAATATGTAAATTTCTGCAGAGGCTCCCTGATTTTTACACTTGCAGTCAAATAGTGATTGTAATAAAATTTCTTCCACATCTTTTGAAAGGTATAGCTTTTCTGCTTTGCCCTCCAAAATGAGGAATCCCATGTCATTTATATGCAGCCTTCTAGTCCCTTTCATTCCCAGTCATCTAGAAATATAATTCAGATACAATTGATCTGCAACAGCTTGCTTGAGGTTGATGTTATACTGATCTCATCCTCACTTTTTATCCTGAGAATTGTAGACTTCTTCATTGTTCTTTCAGCAGAATGCTGTGAAACAAAGTTGGGAAACTGGCCTACACTTTACAGAGATTGAGATACAGAAAGCTCCTCCAGTGTATTTCTGTACTAGCTTGTTTGCTCAGATGGCAAACCAGTAGCTAACATCAGTGCTACATGAGAAGAGGAATCAAAACTACATGTCCAAAAAATAATGTTTGTGTTGGATACCTTAACTCTTTGTCCTAAGTAATCATGGAAATCCACTTGGGCACAAGGAAGCAAGTCACAAGGTGTTGCAGGACCAACTTAAACAGCATGAATTGATATACCAAATGGTAAGATTCCATTTGTGGAAGTCCCACCATTCCATTTGGTCAAATTGTTTTCCTAATAGATGCCATCATAGTACCCTTGTCAAGGTATTCCACAAATTATATCTAGAAAACTTGGGATACTATTACAAGATAGATGCCACTGATGCCATAGTTTATTCACAGTTCAACAAGGAGGATTCTTCCCTGCTTTCATGATCTTTGAAGAGTAAACTCTAAAACTTTTAAGATCAATTATTCTGGTACCATTCTGTTCTCAACCTACTCCTATTATTACCACTACTACTACCACCACTTCAAAGAAAGTAGGGTACACAAGAACTGTCTAAAGACATCACATAATTGCAACTGGGTTGGGGCAGTTGCATGACAGTTGGTGCTACCCAGCAGACTTCAATCATCATTATCTGTCAGCTAAAAGCTAAGTAACACCATAGGGAGCTCTCACCTTGTTGACAAAGGTACTATTTCTGAATGAAGAATTGGTCTGACTCTATGCATTACTTGCATTCATTCTCTCATCTGCTAGCTTGACCTCCATAAGCATCACAACCCAGCTCTCCTTCCACAAGGCTCATAGCATGACATGATTCCTTGTGCCAGTAGAAGGAGAAAAGAGAAGATGAGATGAATGACAGTAACTAGTAACAGTAAGCGCATGCAGGTGAAAGCTGTGCCGGTGTGGGAAGCTCACAACCACACACCCAATGCTCTCTCATCAGTCTCTTTTGCCCAACCCGACAAGAACCAACTCATGAGAGCACAAGTGCTACCGATCTCGTGATATATGTTATCATTCCTTGTTCGCTGCTTTATTCCTTCCCCACTCTTGCGACGTTAACGTACGCATCCCCCCGTAGTAGCTTTTCTCTATGCCCCTTCTTTAATCACCCCATTAACTGCCATCGAAGCATCGAGCTCTACAAAGCTCAGATCCTTAGTGGTGGCCTGGTAGCTGAGAGGAGGCAGGACTTGGTTTGATGCTTGTATGGGAAGAAATGAAAGGCCTACCTACCATGCAATGACTGCCGGAAGGTGTTTGCTTCATTGCCAGTAGAAATGGCATGGGATGGGAGTAGTGGTGGAGATCTGGAAACAGTGTGGCCTGCAACAAAGCGATGGGAGTCAAAGGGGAAGTGCATAAAGGCTTTTGCTGAAAGGGTGGGTGAGGGAAGGGAAGGGAAGACATGGGAATCCGCTTTGCATTCCGTCACGGGATACTGGCCACCCTCACGCATATCTTTCCGCCGCTAATGCTGCTGCTGTTTGCCGGATAAATCGAAGACCTAATAAATAGTGACCTCCCATGCCCTACAGGTTGACACTGGCACAATTGAACCGACCGGTTTGGTTTGATTCGAGTTAGATTTTCCCTGTTCGGGAACCAAATAAACATATTCGGTCGAATATTTTCCGGTTCAAAGCGTCTTTGGTTCTTTTGGAGAACCGAATCGAAGTGAACCGAGCCGACCCGTAGGATCTAGTGGTCAAAGCGTGAGTGCGCTTCCTCAGCAACCGCAGCTGCCGGCGATCTCTCACCACAGGGTGTGGCGCGTTGTACGCACAGGAGTACACGATAAGGAAAGGCCTCAGACCGTCCATCACGTCGGTCCCACGTACATCGGACGTACCTCCGTGAAGACCGCGTGATGGGCCCACCAGCCCACACCAGTCCCGACGCCACGGCTTTGCCATCACGTAATTAGCAGCAGAAGGGTCGATGATTCCTAAGCGATGCCAATTAATAGCACCGACGAGCTAATTACTTGGTCTTAATTGTCCCAATGGAACACCAGTAACGGCAGGGTTGAGGGAGAGAGAGAGACGGGTGAAGGAAACGTGGAGACCGGCGCGTGGAAATGCTGAGGCACTACGCTCCAAAAGCCGAGAGCTTGCCGAAGAAAAATCTGAACCAGTAGAGGTGAAGGGAAAAGGATGAAGACAAGAATAAGTACCAGTCCAAACAGAGAATTTTCCAGGTGGGAAGCAGCGGCAGAAGTTCTGCTTCTCCAGACTCCCCCTCTTTGGAGATGAAATGAGATGTTACACACTTAGCTAATCCACATACACAAAAAAAGAATAAACATGTTTATGATCAAAGAGATGGTGAAGAGAAAAACTGCAGTAATTGGCAATAGCAATCAGCTGTTGCTACAGTAAGCAAAACTGCAACTTGAACACAAAAAAGAATGGTAGAACTAATGTCAGCTTAAGCAAAGAAGAACAGAAGCATACGAATAAGATCACCAAATCGCCAGCTTTCTCCAATATGTAACAGCGCTGAGAAAAGATTTACTTCAAATCTTTTTTGGTTTCTTATGTTGTGTTTCTTTGTCTCTGCAAGTCTTACCTCGAGTTAGAAGGAGCGCTCGGATTGCATGGCCTCGGCGTGTGGAGTGTGCGGATTCAGTTGGGACGTGGGTTGGCAACGAAATCCATATCGGAAACGGCCGACAGTTCCACGTCGTCCATCGACGGCGCCGGAAAGTTGAGATCGATCATGCCGATGCTGCCGCCGCACTTGGTGGCGGCGGAGGCGAGGGGGGAGGTGCTCTGCGGCGAGCATGACGGGGGAGGGCGTGACACCGGCGAGTTCTCGGTGAGCATAGTGGCGGACGACGTGAAGTGCGACCGCTTGTGGCCGCCGAGAGCTTGGCCGGAGCTGAAGACTCGGAAGCAGAAGGGGCACTCGTGGACTTTGGCATCGGCATTGGCGTCGGCGGAGTCGGCTTCGCCGTAGATCCGGGGCTCCACGGCCGGGACGCAGCCGTTGGTCTTCTTGTGGCTCGCCCGGTGGCCACCGAGGGCTTGGTACGACCGGAACACCTTCTTGCACGCGCCGCACTGGTACCGGCTCCGCCCCTTCTTTGGCGGTTGCCGGGTGCGAGCGGCGGCCCGCCGATCCTCCTCTTCCTGCTCGTCGAAGCCGTCCGACAGTCGGGCCTCCTCCTCCGCCGCAGCAGTAGCCCAGGAGTCGCGGGACAGCATCATGAGGCAGAGCGCGACATCCTCCTCGGGAGTCGCGTCCGAGACAGAGCTAGCCGGCTCCGCCTCCGGCTGCTCCGTCGGCGACGCGGTGTCCCGGCGGGATCGCTTAGATCGGCGTCGGTTCTCTTTGGGGGACTCCGTCTCGCTCTCCCGGTCCTGGACGACGTCGCTAGATCCGGCCAGCTCAACGGCAGCGACGGAAGAGGAGAACTGGGGATCCACCAGCCGGAAACTCTTCCGGGGGTTCATGCGCAGGCCATAAGAGCCTCCCACCTCCTCCTCCGCTTCCTCACCTACTTCCTGCTCCGCCGCAGGTCGGTCGGAGGATATGGACGCGGATGAGTTTCCGGGGTGCTGCGCCTGTGGGACCGGAGGGGCCGCAGATATGACGTGAGAGCGCATGTGCCCCCCGAGAGCCCGTCCATTGGGGAAGCGGCGGAAGCAAAGGTTGCAGGTGTGCCTGTCCATGGAAGCGATTCCTTCAGCTCGACCCTCTCGCTCTTCTTAAGAGAGCAGAGAGAGAGAGAGAGAGAAAGAGAAGGGGGGGGAGGGGAAGTATTGAGGGGAGAGTGGGAGCTAAAAAAGAGTAGGTGACAAGCATTCCTCAACCAAAAGGAGTCACGCCCCCACCCGAGATAATAAAATAAAATAAATAAAAAATGACAATAAACCAAGAAAGGTATTTATCCAAAAAAAAGAAGAAAAATACATATAAATGGTACGTATCTTTTCTCTTGGAAATCCGAGCCTCATGTGAGAAGCAATACAAATGATTTGGGGATACCTTTTCCTTCATTTCATGCATCTTTGTGGTTCTCCCACTTCATTATAGTTAGTGCTAAAATAGCAGTAAGAATTAGTAATAATACAGTATGTTGACATATCGCAACAGACCCTCCGAGAGAGGCGAGATCGAGTGGCGTTCGATTAGGGGTTGGCCATCGACCAAGTCGTAGGTAAAGAAAAGAATGACATGCACCTCCGTGCCACACGTTGCCACCCAATTGATGACACTCGATGCTTCCAGAAAAGATTTCATTTCCCTATCTAAATTAACCTTATGCAGCTTTTTGAAAGATACATGAAATAATCGTGAGATTACGAGCTTCTTTTCCTCTAATAATTGCGATTACGGAGCTTCAAATCTGAATCACATGACGTTGTGAGATGAGAAGAGCTTCACAGAGAACCCGTGTGTTGTGACAGTATACTGCTAGTGGGTAAGATGAATGCGGCTTACGGATCTCATGCATCTCGACATCATCTCACGAACGAAGGAATAGCAGAGATTGGATGGGCAGTTTCCTTCGGACCGGATCCATTTGAGTTGGTTTCAAGCAGGCTGATCCAAATCAATCCGACCCGTTTCCGCATCCAATATTCGTGATCCGGGCCTCGCCCTTGCCGGTAACGGATCAATAGCTCTCTCTCTATCTATATATATATATACATATATAATGGGATCATTACTAATAGGTGGCAACCCCATCTTAATAGGCGACCACATGCAACCAAATGATGGGAATCGAGCATAGGAAATAATTTTAATTTTGTAATAAATAATCAGTTCTGGCACTGTTTTTTTGGATGATTCGTACTGCAATTTGAAGATAATGGAGGTGAGTCATATTGTTTGGGATGAGGTTGGCTCCTCCTAATCAATTGTGGCATCCAATGAGGCGGCTATTGATGGTGGTTGAGACGATGGCTTTGACCATATACAATGATTGGAATATGATTGCAATGGAGAAGATAAGAGTCGAAAGAGGTGTTTGATATAAATCGTGACCGAGAGCAGCTCTTCTAATCATGCAGAGATACTCCACAATTAGTGGCGGAATGGGGCTCTGCTTCTTCGTTGCCTTCTCTAGCCTTGTCCTCTCCCTCATGCATCTTCCGGCGGCAGCTTGCTCCTGCGGCCGGTCGGACTGCGAGCTCATCGCCCTCGCCTTCCGCCACGTCTCGGGATTTCAGCTCCCCCCTCCCACGGCCGACTGCTCCCTCAGGCTCCCCTCCCGCAACCTCAGCGGTGCGGTATCGTGGATGCACCTGCGCAGTGTCTCCGCCCTCCGTGTCCTCGACCTGTCGGGCAACGCCCTCGGTGGCTCCATCCCCGGCGGGTTCTGGTCCGCCCCGGCCCTCCTCCACGTCAACCTCGCATCCAACCGCCTCGACGGCGTCCTCCGGTTCGACCCCGGCTCCCAGACGCCGCCCCTCAGGTCGCTCAACCTCTCCGGAAACCGGTTCACTGGCGTTGCCGGCCTCGCTGCCCTGCCCCGTTTGGAGGACGTCGACTTGTCGCGGAACAGCCTCGACTCCTTCCCGCTCGGGCTGGAGAAGCTCGGAAGACTGCGGCACTTGGACTTGTCGCATAACTCGATGAGAGGGGTGTTGCCGGAGGGATTTCCGCCGATCGCCGGCGGGCTTGGCTACCTCGACGTCTCTTACAATAACTTCACCGGCGTCGTGCAGCCCGAGGCGGTGAAGAAGTTTGGGGATCCTGCCTTTGTCGAAGCCGGCTCTCTTCAGTTTGTTTCCGCTGCTCGCGTCGTCGCCCATTCGTCTTCTCCTGGTCGTTCGCTTCGGAGGACGAGACACAGAAGATCGAGGAAAAGAAAAATTACATTGTTGTCAGCTATTCTTTCAGTTGCTGCCGTTGCTATCATTCTTGTGGCGCTTTGGTACTTGCATCGAGTCGATAAAGAGGAGCAAAGGGCAAGAGAAGAGAAAGAGGGAGGTGCCGCCACCGTGGGAGATGAAGCCGGTGGTGCTGTACAAAAAGCCGATGAAGGCGACGTCGAGGTTCGTGAAGGAGTCTCAGCTGGAAAAGGGCAGGCGGAGCAACCCCACGTATAGGGCGGCGGTACTCCCCAGCTACGTGCACGAGCGGTACGGATGGTGGAAGTCTCTGCCACCCCTTTTGAACAGTGATCCAAGCCACCTAAACCAAATTGCGGTCTTTCTCCTGGAAGTCTTCTCACAACGTTGCTCTGTTATGTCCTCTGCTCTGCATCTTGTTTCTTGATTCATGTCCTGTAAATGCCTACACAGATTCTTTGCTTGTTTTCAGCTTATAACCTTCTCTGCATCCTCTGCTTAGCTGCTCTTCACTTCTCTGCCTTTTAGCTGCAGCAACATGAAATCTGTAGGTACTCATTAAAATTGGACTCTGTATCAGCAAATCACATGAACGGTCAACATAAACTTCGCCAGCGATTGAGCATATGGTCTTATGCAGAGATTACTGCTGCAGTTGTACCATCGAATCAGCCTCACGTTGACTGAAGCGCCCGAGTGTGGATCCCATCGTAGATATATCTTAGATCAAATGGGAGTTGTTTTGGACCCTCATTGTCTCTGCAACAACAGTACTAGATTCTTGGGCCAGTTTCTAGCCATCCAACCACATGCATGCATCCTGTCGACGCATCCCGGTATCCAATCCGTACCTATCTCGAACTGTCCGTCGGATGTACGTGTATACAGAAGCTGATGATGATGATGATGTATATGTATTCACGGGAGATGGGAGGAACGGTGGCCTCAAAGTTTCCTGAGTGAAGAGGATGAACAGTGCGTGATGGATGCATCTCGGAGCTGCTTTTGTCAGGGCGCCACCTTCGATGCATCTGCTGGACCAACCTGTCTCGTCGACTGAACTCGTCAATCACCTCTGCCCACGTGTTCGGGACCCAACATGTGCCGCGCACGTGATCACCCATCCTTCCGGTGTATAACACCTCCGCCGGATGGGTGGTGTTCCGGGAGTGGAATAGCCGCTGTCACTCACCTTTATAGCGGAGGAAGGCAGCATTGGGTGTAAGGAAAGAGAAGCTTAGAAGAGGAAGGGACTCCCTGTGCTCTTGGCTTGTAGCTTTGAAGTGGTGGCAGCAGCAAGAGTGATGGAGGACGGGGGAGTTGCAGGGAGAAGTGGAGTTCTGTCGTGGGACTTCTGGAAGCTCCGAAACTGGGCTTCGTCACACTCTGCCTCCTCTTCTTACTCTACGGCGCAGCCCAACGCAGATGCCGCCGCTGCTTCGTCTTCTTCTGCCGTTGCTGCTTGCTTCCCGTGCTCCGACCGTGAGATGATGGCTGGGGGCAACAGGGACCAACGGGCGCTACAGTACCACCACCACCACCTTACGTGCCTGAAGCTGGGGAAGAGGCAGTATTACGTGGAGGAGAGCGGGGCGGCTGGGGCTGCCATGAAGCGGGAAAGGCCGGCTGCGGCGGTGCCGAGGTGCCAGGTGGACGGATGCGGCAAGGTCCTGGCGGACGAGAAGGAGTACCACAAGAGGCACAAGGTGTGCGAGCTGCATTCCAAGGCTCCCAAAGTGGTCGTGCGCGGCGTGGAGCAGCGCTTCTGTCAGCAGTGCAGCAGGTCGCTTCGCCTTCCAACCTAGTGAAAAGAAGCTGAACCCGAGAGCGAAGAACCTAACAGTTCCTGGTTTGATGCAGGTTTCATGTAGTAGCCGAGTTTGATGATTCGAAGAGGAGCTGCAGGCGGCGACTGGCGGGGCACAACGAGCGAAGAAGAAAGAACAGCACTGACCCCATCGCCAGAAACCCTTTCTTAGGTACTACCGCACAACCCTACCATCTCAGCTGCTGCTTGTTGTCTTCCCCTTCGTTTCTTTCCATTTGCATTACATGGTCTAGAATTCAGGACTTATTGCATTTGGCCACACTGAGCCATGAGCATGATTGAGGGCAAGGATTATGAAGTATGAGAAGTGCCATAGGAAAGCTATTAGAAAGGAATGCTCTTATCATTCAGGATCGTGATGTTCTCTCTTATCTTATAACTCTCTTGACATGAGAACTATTTTAGTAGGCCATTATTGTGAGCATGTCTGAAATCCAATCCATTAATTTGCAGAAAGCGCAATGACCGGAGACATCATCCCCTGCATATCAACTTCACCGGGTTGTGCTCTCTCTCTTCTGTCATCCAAGGTTTCTCCTTGGATCTCGTCATCGGAGTTCTCATCCAGATCCAGTGCCGCGCTCAACGAGCTAATCGCCGAGAACCGTGCCGCCGGCCTCGCCCGCCGACTACTCGCAGATCGAGGTGGCTGGCACCCCGTGGTCTCGGCAGAGCAGCCTCTCTTCTGGCCATGTCCACACCACCAAGCGTCAATATCACAAACACCAGTCAGGCTCGACGATGGCTGGATTCGGCTGCAGGATGCCGGAGACCGTGTGACGCTGGACCTCATGAACGCCCAGCTCCTCCTTTGGGATGCTGCCCGCGAGGAACGAGTCACAGGAGGATGAGGAGTGCTATGACTTCTGGAAGCCAATCTAACCGCCGCTTCAGGATGATCGCCTTTACTTCTAATCGCTGCATCCACTCGTCAATCTCAGCCCTCCACGTAATACATTTCATAAAATACTCATCGGATTTTAAATCCATTTCTGCAAAAAGCGTTGGAGAAGATCCTCCAAAAGGGCCGTCGGAGCTGGTGATTTGTGCCTGTAATCACGATGTTGCCCTTCTTGAACACCCTGTTGGCACGTGCCATCGATCGGCACGATGAGATGTGTGCTGGCGGAATAATACCAAGTGATTATGTAATCTCAGCCGTTAGATGAATCCCTCCCTCCCTCCCTCTGAGCACATGCGTTAGTGTATTTACTGCGTACATTCCCCAAGCTATCGACGGAAGCATTATCAGGAAGATGAGGCAGCTCCGGCGACGGTTGGCTCGTCGCCTGCTCCTTGGCAAAACGTCCTTTTATCCTCGGCCGCATCTCAGCACACGCCCTTCTTGACGCATACCGTATATCCTTCTTCGTTTTGTCCTTGGACCTCATGATCCTGGCTTCCCTCTCCACACCGGGGTCCCCTTCACCGGCGGCCATGGTGCTCCAACCTGAAGCGTCCGTGAGTGCGCTTCCTGAAGACATCTGCAAAGAGCATCAAGCTTTTCATCGAACGCGTTGCGTCCTATCAAAGACCTCTGGACTCGTTACAGAAGAAAAGACACAGCAAAATCTTGGTCAAAAGGCATCCATAAGTCTGGCCACAGAAATGGCGCAGAACTTTACCGCGCAACAGTTCATATGTCTTCAAGTCAATAGAATTTGACTTGACGAAGAAATGTTATACATATTTTGTCACCTTTTCACTAAGAGAATAAAAAATAAACTTATGCAAAAGATAAAAGAAAGTATAGACTGAATTAATTGTTAAAGATTTTGATAGATTATCATACATTTTTTAGGCTCATAGCTCGACTTTATACCGACTCGGAAAGAAGATGAAAGGAATCAGAGAAGTGTTAGGTGATCAAAAGATCTGAACAACTAAGATTAGGTGATCAAGGGACAGCGGCGATCACGTGGCCGGAAATGGTCACCGGAGATGGGAGGGGAGGTGGCGGCGAGGTGTGAGAGTCAAATAGGTGTGTGTGGTGTGTGGTAGGGCCAACGAGGTAAAAGAAAAGGAAGATATACAGCGATCATTCCTTTTCTAACGTGGAGGATTCCTTGCCACCTTTTCCTTTCGCATTGGGAAAGCTTGGTGACAAGCGCTCGGAGTCTCGGAAGGTCGAGCCTCCATGGTGAAGGAATTATCGTTTTCCCATATAGAGAGATAGACACGTGGCCTAAGATATATTATAAATTTTATTGAATCTTGATCATGATTATTGATAAAAGAAAATTTATTTATGATAATTTTTTTTTTAAGAAGTGGCTTTAATTAAAATTATTTTTAAATTATTATTATAGATCATTTGCTCTCGTTTATAAAGGGACGAAACATCTCTTAACAACAAAATATCAAAAATTAGGATTATATATTTATTCTTATTTTTTTTAAGTTATCATTTATAATGAACCTCCGAAGAATGAGAAGAAAGAAGAAGATGAATCTAATACTCATCGTAGATCGATAATGTAATGACTTGATATGTAATTCTGATTTTTGATGTACCATTATTTATTTTTATTTTTAATATTTTTTTTTTTAAAATGATATAATTATAGTTTTTATAGTACAGTGGCATCTCAGCTAACCAAATTGGACTGTTTAAGGTGGTGAGGAAGAAGTTGATATAAGCTCTCATAGCTGACAAGTATCAGCTATGAGTGTGGGTGAACTCATGGCGCTTGCAGATCCAGAGGTTAAAGCCTGCGCACCTTGTCAGAAATGAATGCTAAACGAAGCTGCAGCTAATAGCTGTTCCATCAAGATTTATACAGACTGCACCACACTGCACTGCACAGCAAAAAGAAATGAACGCTAAATCACTGTTCATAGTAGGTTTAGCAGCACATAAACTACATGTATACGCATGCAAGTACAGCTCGAAAACACTGTCCAGAGATGAAACCAGTGCTTCGTACGATGAAAGGATTCAGTGGTCAATACATGAGGCATATTGGTACAAGAGAATTTAGCTTACATACATACTTGTATGCTATTGTTTATGTTGAGAAATGGAAAAAGATAAGTGGTGGCCAAACAAGATATTAAATAGCTTGTGAGCATCTAATGCTTGCAATGAGTTACTGAATGTAACTCTTTAAACAGTATAAAGAATTAATTTGCCAATGCAATGAGATGACATGGAATTGTCTTATTACTTAAACATTACAAGTTATTTTCTAAATTAGATTAATCCCACACCCAAAAGTACTGCTAAGAAATAATATTTTTGAGATTGATTACATTATGTAACAGCTATTTTGAATGTCAAAGTTCTAATAAATTTGTGGAAATAATTGATAGGTTAGGATCGGTAATACAGTATTCATAACGGCATATTTTATTATTTTTTTAATATTTTAAAAATAACTATCATATATATAATATTTTATTTAAAAAATCTTTAATTTTGGCTTACTGAATAACGCATCCTGATTGATTTTTACATAACGGTGCTTCCTTCTTCATCAATCAAACAAACATATTATTTATCCTATACAATTGCTATCCTTTATCGTCACATCGTCTTTCTCCTTGTCCTCCCACCTCTTCTATCATCATTCGTCATTATTGTTTATCACTTTCTCCCCCTTCATCTATCTCTCCTTGCCGCCGTGGTGGGAGCACATTAGATAGAGTCGTGTAGTGAGGGTGCCAATGATGGAGGCGATAGCGATAACTTTTTCACCCCCTCTATCGCCTATACTTCCCTTGCATTGTCGCCACCATCATCCTCCCCCCCCCCTTTGATGGCCCCTCCCTTATCATCGTAGAAGTGCTATGCAACACTTTCGTGATTACCCCTCCAGTCACCCCCGCGAAGGCATGGGTGGACGTTTCCATTGTGTGACACCCTTAGGAAAGAGATGGGAGGAGGAAGAGGGGGAAGGGAGAACGGGGAGAAGGTAACTCGAGAAAGAGGAGGAGATGATGACACCGACAATCAAAGGTATTTTTATTTGATTAACGAAAAAAAAATGTCATCCTAATAAAAATGAGAGTGCTATCGGATAAAAATCTTAATATTAAAAGTATTTTTAAGTAAAATATCATATATATATATATTGAAATGTATAATTTTTTTGAAAATTTACCTATTTATATATTGACAATTGAGATAGGAAGAAAAATGATATCATATTATTTCGAAGGGTTGGATGGTGTCACTGCTTCCATGAATTCCCATTTATTATATTCCTGTCAACAGACGATACCGCATCGAGTGAGATCATGGGATCAACCGCTACTGATGTGATCTCTGTATCATCCAAAGATTCCCCCCAAAAGGCAAAAGAATTAAGAAAGAGAGGGCATTAGACCAGAGAGATTGGCCGGAGAGTTACGGTGTAACTGGGAGAGGCCTCGTTTTGGCGCTATCTCTTCACGCTCTCTCGGCGGCGACGCCGATCGCCTCTCGTCGATCCATACTCTTCTGCTTCCCTTCCCTCCTAGATCTGGCCCCCAGATCCTGAGGTCGTCCCCTTCTCCCTAGATCTGGGCTTTGATCCCGGCCCCGGTGCTAACCCTACCCCTCTGATTTGGTTTGCTTGTACCCTTGTTGATCTTGCAGGCTTTTGGTGGTGGCGAGGGCTTCAAGAGGCGAAGGCCGCGATGCTGACCAAATTCGAGACCAAGAGCAATCGGGTGAAGGGGCTGAGCTTCCACAGCAAGCGGCCCTGGATCCTCGCCAGCCTCCACAGCGGTGTGATCCAGCTATGGGACTACAGCATGGGCACGCTCATCGATCGGTTCGACGAGCACGACGGTCCCGTTCGTGGCGTCCACTTCCATAAATCGCAGCCCCTCTTCGTCTCCGGAGGTGATGAATTCTTCCATTTCTCCAGATTTTTTTCTCTTTATGTTCCATCTTTTTTGTGTTTCCCTGATCCGGGCTGTACTAAGATTTTATGTTTGATCTCCGTTGCCTTCAAAATTTTATACCTTAGTTTTGCTTGTAGTGATTGGATCTTGGACATTCCAAAGATTGCATTTGATTAGTTTTAATCTTGCAGATAGCTATTCTTTGTATCCGATCTGATGTATTATCTTGAATGATTAAAAATCGACTTGGTCTTTCTTAGGGCAGTTTTATTAATGCTTTGCTGTTTAGAATGAAGAATAGAGAAAGTCTTTTGAACATGAAAATTTGTCTGCGTTACTTCGTAACTGGTATAATAGCAAGTTGGGTTTTCTTTGTTGTCATATGGTTCAGGATTATTCATCTGGGAGTTGTGAGTGAACCTACGGTGGTTGGGTTACATTCTGATAATATCTAATTTACATTATTTTCTTTTTCAATACTATGATGTTAGAATTTGTTATGATGCTTGCATTTCTTATTCACACTTGTACATGCAGGGGATGATTACAAAATCAAGGTCTGGAATTATAAGACCCGCCGTTGTCTATTTACCCTTCTTGGGCATCTTGATTACATCCGTACAGTTCAATTCCATGATGAGCATCCCTGGATTGTTAGTGCTAGTGATGATCAAACCATTAGGATTTGGAACTGGCAATCACGGACCTGCATTTCTGTGTTAACCGGGCACAATCACTATGTCATGTGTGCCTCATTCCATCCAAAGGAGGACCTGGTTGTATCGGCTTCCCTTGATCAAACAATTCGTGTCTGGGATATTGGTTCTCTGAGGCAGAAGGTGGTACCAGCTGATGACAGTCTGCGGCTTAGTCAGATGAACACAGATTTGTTTGGTGGAATTGATGCAGTTGTCAAGTATGTCTTAGAAGGTCATGACCGTGGGGTCAATTGGGCATCATTCCATCCTACTTTGCCCCTAATCGTGTCTGGTGCTGATGACCGGCAAGTGAAACTCTGGAGAATGAATGGTAAGTTGAATAGAACCCTTGGATAATTTCACCCTACTAAAGTTGCTATCATGTTCAAATAATCTATAAATTATTAAATTGAAGAATGAACAAGATGCTTTTAATAGCCTAGAAGTTTCCTTATCATCAGAATACGATTATTTTGTGGATGATTCATGGGTTAAAGTATGACATTGTTGGTATTAAGTAATCAAATACTCGTACTAATGCCTGTACGAGAATCTCATTGGACAGGTATGTAACAACTGGCAAAGTCTTCGATTGGCATTTAAGTTCATGGTTGGTATAGGTTGATTAATAAGTCTGCAAATGCATTGATGTATCCCATTCTCCTGGTGCAACAGATTCAAAGGCTTGGGAGGTGGACACATTGAGAGGGCACACTAACAACGTTTCTAGTGTGATGTTCCACACGAAGATGGATATCATTGTATCCAACTCGGAGGACAAAAGCATTCGTGTTTGGGATGCTACAAAACGCACAGGTGTTCAGACATTTAGACGTGAGCATGACCGCTTCTGGATTCTTGCTGTGCATCCAGCTATGAACCTTCTTGCGGCAGGTCATGATAGCGGCATGATCATCTTCAAGTTGGAGAGAGAACGCCCTGCTTTCTCTGTCAGTGGAGATACTCTATACTATGTTAAAGATCGCTTCTTGTGGTTGTATGAGTTCTCAACCCAGAAGGACATTCAGGTTGTTCCTATAAGGAAGCCTGGTTCTGTCAGCTTAAACCAGGGACCTAGAACACTGTCTTATAGTCCCACGGAGAATGCTGTATTGATCTGTTCTGATGTGGACGGTGGATCTTATGAGTTATATATTGTTCCTAAGGACATATCTCTTAGGAGTGACTATATGCAGGAAGCAAAAAGGGGGGCTGGTGGGTCAGCAGTTTTCATAGCCCGCAATAGATTTGCTGTTCTGGACAGGAGTACCAATCAAGTAGTAGTGAAGAACCTGAAAAATGAGATAGTAAAGAAAAGTCTTCTTCCAATCGCTACTGATGCAATATTTTATGCTGGGACTGGTAACGTGTTGTGCAGAGCTGAGGACAGGGTGGCCATCTTTGATCTTCAGCAGAGGATTGTCATTGGTGAGCTGCAGACCCCATCTGTCAAGTACATTGTCTGGTCAAGTGATATGGAATCTGTTGCTTTGCTTGGTAAGCATGCTATAGTCATTGCTAATAAGAAACTTGTGCTTCGTTGCACAATGCACGAGACAATTCGTGTAAAAAGTGGTGCCTGGGATGATAATGGTGTTTTCATTTATGCAACATTAAATCATATCAAGTATTGCCTAAGTAATGGGGACACCGGAATTGTAAGAACCCTGGATGAAACTATTTACATAACCAAGATATCTGGAAGCAATATTTTTTGCTTGGATCGCGATGGGAAGACCCGGGTTATATCAATTGATGCTACAGAGTACATCTTCAAGCTTTCTCTTATGCAAAAAAGATATGACCATGTGATGGGTATGATAAGGAATTCACAGTTATGTGGTCAGGCTGTAATTGCATATCTTCAACAGAAAGGCTTTCCAGAAGTTGCTCTCCATTTCGTTAAGGATGAGAAGACCCGATTTAATCTGGCTCTTGAGAGTGGTAATATCCAAATTGCTGTTGCTTCAGCAAAAGAGATTGATGATAAAGACCATTGGTACAGGTTGGGCATTGAGGCCCTTCGACAGGGAAACACTAACATTGTAGAATATGCATATCAGAGGACAAAGAACTTTGAGAGGCTCTCATTTCTCTATCTTGTAACAGGGAATATGGAAAAGCTATCCAAAATGCTGAGGATAGCTGAAATTAAGAATGACATCATGGGTCAGTTCCACAATGCACTGTATCTTGGTGACATTCAGGAACGTGTCAAAATACTGGAGAATGCTGGTCATTTGCCTCTTGCATATGTTACAGCTGCCACTCATGGACTTCAGGAAGTTGCTGATAGGCTTGCAACTGAGCTGGGAGATAATGTTCCTTCATTACCTGAAGGAAAGACCCATTCTCTTCTAATGCCTCCTGCACCACTCATGTGTGGTGGGGATTGGCCCTTACTAAGGGTAATGAGAGGTATCTTTGACAATGGTTCGGATATGGGGAGGGCAGGACAGGAGGAAGAGGAGGATGCTGCTGGTGCTGACTGGGGTGATGAGGAACTGGACATTGTTGACATGGAGGGAGTGATGCAGAATGGTGAAATAATAGCAGATCTTGAGGACGGTGAAGGAAATATAGAGAATGAAGAAGAAGGAGGATGGGATCTTGAAGATCTGGAATTACCAGCTGATGTGGATACACCAAAAGCTGCAGGCAATTCTCGCCATTCATTGTTTGTTACCCCAACACCTGGGATGCCTGTAAGTCAAATCTGGATCCAGAAATCATCTCTTGCTGGGGAGCATGTGGCAGCTGGAAACTTTGACACTGCCATGCGCTTGCTCAGCCGTCAATTGGCTATAAAGAACTTTGCACCTTTGAAGCCACTATTCATGGATATTCACATGGGCAGTCATTCTTATCTGTATGCGCTTGCTACTGCACCGATTATATCGATTGCTGTTGAAAAGGGATGGAATGAGTCTGCTAGCTCTAGTGGAGGAGGTCCACCAGCACTTGTCTTCAGGTTCTCACAGATGGATGAGAAACTTAAGGCAGCTTATCGAGCCACAACAGAAGGAAAGTTCCCTGATGCTTTACGCCAATTCCTTAACATTTTGCACACCATCCCTCTTATTGTTGTTGACTCAAGGAGGGAAGTTGATGAAGTGAAGGAGCTGATTGACATAGCCAGAGAATATGTTCTAGGTTTGAAAATTGAGCTCAAAAGAAAGGAAATCAAGGACAATTTGGTTCGACAGCAAGAACTAGCGGCCTATTTCACAAATTGTAAGCTTCAGAAGATTCATATGAGGCTCGTCCTCACAAGTGCTATGACCATCTGCTACAAGGGAGGGAACTGCTCTACAGCGGCTAATTTTGCAAGGATGCTTCTTGAGAGCAGCCCAACAGAAGTCCAGGCGAAGAAGGCTAGGCAGCTGTTGCAACATTGTGGTGACAAAAAAGATGTTAACCAGCTCGATTACGATTATAGGAATCCATTTGTGGTTTGTGGGGCAACTTTTGTTCCGATCTACCGTGGCC
The DNA here is from genome assembly GCF_036884655.1 of Musa acuminata AAA Group. Classification (NCBI taxonomy): domain Eukaryota; kingdom Viridiplantae; phylum Streptophyta; class Magnoliopsida; order Zingiberales; family Musaceae; genus Musa; species Musa acuminata. Next base: position 43,662,315 of record NC_088341.1, read on the forward strand.
AGAAAGATGTTTCTTGCCCTTATTGTGGAGCTAGATTTGTGCCAACCATTGAAGGTCATCTTTGTGCTGTTTGTGAGCTTGCAGTGGTAGGAGCAGATGCATCTGGCCTGCTCTGCTCGCCTACACAGATAAGATAATTGGCATAAGGTACTTCTGTTATTTGTTAACTTTTGCCCTTTTCTGTTATTTAGCTTCTTGCTGTTATATTATATCTTGCCTGGGACATATTGATTATGTGCAAGGTAAAGCAATAATAGTAGAAATGTTGCTTTTGAGCATCTTGCCCCATTCGCCGAACCATGGGGAGGTATTTAAGGGGTTAGTTTTTACTAGATTTTGCAGACGGTGTTAGAACAAGATTGTAGAAGCTACATTTGGTTAAAAGAATGCAGTTAGGATTTTCATGTATTTCTTCCATCCCTGGATTGTTTATGGAGCCTTTTTTAGGTGGTCAAGTTTCACTGTTGCATGCATTTATTATATTTGTAGTTATTAATGAACAATTGTTGAATCTGAATAACCGGTGAGCCCATTTCTTGTGATGTTTTTTCATTGTATCTGACTTTTTATCAGACTATGTGGATGGAAGTGTTGTCTTAGAACAACAATTACAAGGAGGTAGTAAAAAAACAGAAGGTGAGAAATTGTTGGATGAATTCAGTACCTGGCCACCTTTTTATTGAAGTTATAGAAACTTAAAAGATTAGCTCACTAGGTTTTGCAGACATGTCTTGCAGAGTGTTAGAAGAGACGTGCAAGAAAGAATTACATGAAACATTTTCTGTGGTATGGACGTCAGAAGTTGGACAGATTGATGGATTGTAGGATGAAAACTTTGACCGTCGCAGTGTGAAAATGCAGAGATATGGAAATATGCAGGAATGTAATTCCGGATAGGGAATTACATTCCATCACTTCATGCGATTGCAGATTGTGAGAGGTAACAGGTTATACGATCTTTCTCTGAGATAGCTATACTGTTATAGGAACTACGTGGCTGTTCTTTCTATCAGCACCACAACCATTATTAGTTAATCTTCCTTGGCTTTTGTTCTCTTATTATCTTGCAAAGAAAGACGCTTCATTTTGTCTCATGTTCATTATAACATTACATTCTAATCTGTGTGTTCCTAAAATAAATTCATGAATAACTGCAAATAGACATCCCCAATTTATTCACATGCATGATCCGAATATATATATATATATATATATATATATATATATATATATATATAGATCCGTCGTCCTAATTAAGTAGCCCAAAGAAATTTCTCAAGCTTAGATATTTTTTTAGGATTCACCAAAAAAAAAAGTTATTGAAAATAAAACAAATAAAATCGTTGCATGGAGGGTAGAGTTTAACAAGGTGTGAACTACGATAACTGCACCCTTCGACCAAACTCCCCCCCCTTCGCCATTATTTAGGGCTTTTTGCAACAATAACTATTTTGTGGAAAATGGACTCGAGTAATTTGGACTATCCGTTTGGTTCTCTCATGGATTACTCCTCTTAACAGTCACATCGATAAGAACCACTGTGATGCCTTCTTTCACTTCATATTCTCTTTTCTAGACCGTCAGATACATAAAATTCAGACGAGCAGCTCATCGTTACCACTGGATCAAAGTGGATGCTTAACCACGCAAAGGCCAAAGCAAGGTAGTTCCTTGACCAGATTCTAAAACTGCTGCATGGGATAGAGAAGGATGAGAGCACCACCATCTTCACTGATGATGCCATGAGATCTTCAATTATGCTGTCTGTGCTGGTGTTCTTGATAAAAAGTGGCCGACGTGACCTGTTCTAGTGTGCCTGATTGCAATTGCAGTGTGAGAGAAACCTGGAGCTTTCGTCAATGGAGCAAAGCGTGTTTCCTTTTTCATTTTTCTTTTTGGGGATAATTAACTCCCAGATACTATTTTAGAATGTAACAAAATTGATCTCGTGTGTGTGTCTGTGATATAAAGATTTATGAAAGGATAAACGGTGAATCCGAAATTTTATGATGCTTTAATAATTTTTTACTAATTATATATATATATATATATATATATATATATATATATATATATATATATATATATTGAGTGAATCTTTACATCGAGGAGTCAGCACAGCTTGATCCGATCTTGGATGTGCAATATCACCCATGCGGAAACTAGGGCAACAGAAGTGCGTGGCGGGTCGAGTTAAGCTACGGGTCTTGTCGCTTACTTCTTCGTCGTCAACCCCTGCACACAGGCCGAGGTCGGGAAGGAGATTTCCCAACTCGATCCCTTCGAAGCTTAAGTTAGCTTTTGGTGAAATGAGAGAGAGTTCAGTTCCCTTGGCGTTGACCAAGTGACGGGTCTTTATACCTGCACACGGAGATTGGTCGTGCCCTTAAGCGGTAGGCCCATGCCTCTGTGCTCGACGGTGTCGTTTCGATCGATGTGTGCGGATTGTTCTCGAGTGGCGCCGTCCCGATCATTCCAGGGCGGCTCTGTACTCAACGGTGCCATTCCGGTCGACGTGTGCGGATCATCCTCGAGCGACACCGTCTCAATCATTCCGAGGTAGCTCTATACTTGATGGTGCTGTCCCGGTTGACGTGTGCGGATCTTCCTCGAGCGACGTCGTCCCGATCATTCTAGGGTGGCTCTATACTCGACAACGTTATTTCGGACCTTCTAGGGTAGTTTCGTATCTGATGACGTCGCTTTTACGGTCTTGCACAAGTTTGGGGAGGGGGGGGGGTGGGGGTGGGGGAGAGAAGGGAGAGGGGACATGGTCTACCACATTAGCTTATAAGTTTCATATCGGTACTGTCGTGGCTATGGTATGCTGTTAAAGGGCATACTATCAAATTGTGCTATATATATATATATATATATATTCATCCATAGTCGAAAATATAATAAAATATTAAAATTATATCTTTTTTTTATCATTTTTATTTTTTTATAAAAAATTATTAAGATAAAATAAAATTATATATTTTATTTAAAAAAAAATATAAAATTTAAAAATATAAAATTTTTAAGCTGCAATTGTAATCTATAGTTAGTTAGTAGAATAAACGCTTATCATTTATTTCGATTCCCTGGTCGGGCACGTATCACTGCGAGGTAGGGGGAAACGATTTCATCTTTTTAATGACGAAAATGCTCCTAGAGATTTGCTAAAGGACGAGCCGTCCTCCTCCCGTGCCACCATTTACACAACCGTAGTATTACTCTCTCCCTTCTCTGCCCGCTCCGCTTCTGCGTTCGTGTGACCTCTCGCTTTCTTAATTCCCCATCTGAAACCCCGCAAACTCCTTCTCCGACCAATACCCTCTTCTCGATCCAATCCGAGATCGGCGAGCAGTTAAAGGTCGGTTCTTGCTGTGAAAGATGCCGGTTCCCCTTCTTGCCCTAGTTTGGATTTCCCCTGCTATTTCCCCCTTCGCGTTTGATCGTTTTGTGCGATCTATGAGTTAGGGTTTCAATCCCTAGTTTGTGGTCGAGGAACCCGGTTTGTCGTGCCGGTTATCCGCTTCTTTTGTTGGGGATTCGGGAGCATCGGAAGGTCCGTATGTGAGTGTGGGGCATCTGCCTAAGCTTTCCTGTTGCTAGGGTTAGGGATATGGGGAGCACTGGAGAGCCGGAGAGGAAGCGGCGTCATTTTAGCTCCATCTCCCCCACCAGCGCCGGTGCGACCACCAAGAAGCAGCCGTTAGCCCCTTGCAAAGAGGACAAGAAGGTAAGATCCTTGTGCTTCGAGGATTTTCTTGCGTTGGTAGTCTATTTTGGTGGATGATCCAATGCAATTGCCGTGTTATATGTGTTCTCTTTTCCCTTCCTATTGCGTGGATTGGTATTGCTCTTTCTAGGGTTACAGGAAATATATATATTGCGAGTGCCAATTTGATGGCTTTAAGCTTGATTTGTTTTTTTGTTCATGACCTATTTATGATGGAGGAGGAGTTTGCATTCGGTAATTGATAACCAGCAAAATTCTGTTACATCTTATGAGGATGGATCTATCTGTATGTGCGTAAATAAAGAGGTATAGAAGAATCTTGTCTTTTTCGGAAAAGTGTGATTGGTTGTGGATGTTGTTATAGGCTCTTCACTTTTTCCGCTTGCTAGAATCATGACTATATTCTCAACTTAGGAATTGTCAACTATCAGTCTGTCGTTCTTATTACAACATACAACTATTGTGGAGTACAGCCATTATGTCAAAAAACAAAAAAATACAATCTCATGGGATAGAAATGTTCCAATGACTGAGTCAAAATAGCCTCAAGTGAATTGGAAGATTTGGAACTTGTAAGTTTCCTTCCTTGAACAGATTCACCTCCTAGCACACTTGAGGGGAGTGAAAATGTAGTCTTCCATGTACCTCTTGATACATTAAAGCTAATTAAGAAGGAAAACTAGAGAGCAGATCAGATGGCTATAGACAGCTTCTGTTGGCACAGAGATTTCTGCTAGGAGAAGAGGCATAACTGTCATTCATGGACACACACTAGAACAACTTCCATTTTATCTCGCTCAGTAAAGTTTCTTGGGTTTATTATTGTAATTTTTAAGTTATTTATAAAAAAACCAAAATTTAATTGTATTGCACAAATTTTTGGGTTTGAGTTTCTTAAGTGCTGTTTTGAACAAGAGGAAATTAATAACCCTTTTCTTCAAATTTTTGTTGTATAGTCAAAGATGTTTACATTTATTTTGCATTTTTTATGTCTATTATTACTTGTCGAAGGGTGATGCTAAGTATGTAAGCTTGGAATCACCAGTGCGGAAATTTTTTACAAACATGAGTAAGATGTTGAAAGTGAGTTTTTGGTAAAAGTTTTTCTTTTTTGTAAATGGTTATATCATTGTGTAGGTATATTTAGATAAATGGTACTTTTCTTGTTAAGGACGTGAGAAGCATATTTGGCTTGAAAATGTGAATGGCCTTTTTGTATTCCACGACTAAAATACATGAAGACTTCTCCGTTTAATGTTCGTATTTTCTCTTGATAGCCTATGGCATTTGTCAGATAAAATATTGACACTTGTTTCTGCTCTCAGCTGATTGATCAATTGGCTCACTATTGTCCTCCTCACCTTTGGCATTCAAGTTAGGGAAGAAAGACACCTTTTATTATCTTATAAGGTCTTAAATAGGACCAAATAGTTTTGGTTGTCGATTGTTTTCTGTATTGTGGGACTGGAATTGACTTGTTACATCTTGCCTTCAGGGTTTTCTTTCTTGCTAATTCTTGTATTGGTTGATTGAGTTGCCCTATTTATTGGTTGTTGTATATAATTGGAATCTCAAATCACCTTAAAATTATTTCTGAAACTGCTATAAGAACATGTAAAACATTGACTTGAAACCAGAGGAAGCATGCTGCAGACTTTCTGCTACTATGCTAGTTCCCATGTTCTCTATCTTCTATTCTTGGTTGAGTGTATCACATGGTTTAAATTGTCCAAAGTTGTTAGATTATCCTACCACTCTTATCGAATGAGTTTCATGTGCACCTGAGAAATGGAGCACAGTGCAGCTCATACACGGGGTTAAAGTTCATGTCCAGTTTATTAAGTTTCTAGTTACTCTTCTGTTTTTTTTTTTTAAATTAACAATGCTTGTGGTATTTCTTCATTATTATAAAATTTTTCTTTTATATCTTTGAATTCATTTATGTCACTTATTTTCTTGTATAGAGAATATGACTTGTTAACAAAAGGATAATAGTGATAGTGCTTGATCACTTGTTAGCGATATTTCTGTACCTACTACTTTATCATCATAGAAACTGCTTAAAAATTGTTTTTTTTCGATGTACGAGGTTTACCAATGTGGAATTATCTAGAGTAGGCAGCTTTTTGGAGATTGTGCTTTTTTCTTTGTGATGTAACTCTTTTCATTGATTTTATTCATGTAGCTCGATTTTGCTGTGCTACGATACAAGAATCAGAAGCTCTCTGAACAGTTAGAAGCTCAGAAATTTGAGTATCTTGCTCTTGACAATAAATTTCATCAGCTCAAAGAGAAACAGAAGATTCATGATGACACTTTACTTTTGGTTAATAACTATTGGGAGTGGGTTAGTGATTATTTTACCTTTTTCTGTTTGATTATAATAGTCTTTCAGAGTTGGTTTAAAATAACAGTTTCATATATTGTTTTGACAGCTAGTCAATGATCTGGAATCACTTTCTGCCAGTGCAAGTGGATCCACGAGTAGTGGTCATCACTTGAAGCATTCTCATGTTTTAGAGGGTGAGATTTTGCCAATAAAACATGCTTTTGTCGTCTCAGGAAATATATCAGTTCTCCTATATGGAAGATAAATTTAGTTCATTGTTTCTTTAAATGCTGGAGTTATGTTAGAAAATATGAAAGTCTTCCTTGACCAACGTGAAAAATAACACCTGTTTCTTCTGATTTTCAAAGTTGAATCACCCTAGGAATCAAATACTTGGTTGTCTTCATTCTCCTTCTACTTGCTTTTCACCACAGGTGACTCTGCAGCAATTCTTTACTATATTTTCACTCGAGTTTTTTTCAAAGGTAGTAGTGATATGAAGAGTTTTTGTAGTTCACTTCTTTTTTTAACTTATGCTGATATATGTTGTTTTCTTAAGCAATCTAGTGACGGATGTAATTTCTATTTAACTTAGCCTATTGTGGTGTATTCGACTTCAGCAGTTACAAAAGTTAAAATAGTTTGTGATAGACTAGTCATATGCTGATATATGTTAATTTCTTAAACAATTTAGAGCAAAAAGATATTCTCTGATGATATCATATGGTGCATTTCTCTTCCCTATTTTTCTCCCTTCCAACCACCCCCCCCCCCCTCTCTCTCTCTCTCTTTCTTTGTCTCTCTGCTTTTTGTGTTTTGGTTGTTACCATACTAGTCTGTTCACTGGTATTGGACTCAGATTTTAATCCTTGATATGTACTATATGATGTAATACAGGTGAAATTTGGTTGACTTAATCCTAGTTGAAATCATGCATGTATATTATACGATGATTTAGACTAAAAATCTCTTTTGGTATCATGAACAAAATGTTGTTATGAGTATCAGACATGGCATTTCATGAGGAAGACAAGAATGTAGCTTGAGTTACATGGAACAGTAATCACCCAGATGCTGCTGAAAATGGCTGATGACCAACATTTTATAAAGATCAAAATGAGATACAAGGAAGAGAATGAGGGAGAGAGGGAGGGAGGGAGGGGGGAGAAAGAAAGAAAGATAAAAGAGGGATGGAAAAATAAAGAAAGCCCCATACGAAGGCACATTTCAAACTAATAAACATCAAGAGATGCTATGTTCTGCTTTTGAAGATGCTGTTACGTTTCTTTATTAACATAAACATTAGTTTTATATGGAAAGGATTTGATTAGAGATTATTAAACAAAAAACATTCTACCTTGTGGTTTATTCGGCACAAGAACACTGTTGGTGTGATTTTGTCTTTAGAAGCACTAGTCATTATCTGTCCTCCTGTCACCATGTTATGGGATGATCAATTTGCAGAAGTTTGAGATATTAAGAGAGCCAATGGACTTGTTGAGTTGATTTAAAGTGCTTCTTCCTTTTGAGTAATAGGAGATTTAACGGAGTTGAGACTTGAGAGGCCAATTGAGGTTTCGAGGTCAAACACATCTTGGGGCCGATCAGGCTGAAGTCAGTTCATTCTTTGTCGTGGGGGATTTTTGTGGTTTTTTATTTAGGCATTGGTCCATTTATTTTTGCCAAATTATTGCTTTTGATATGAACCATAGTTCATTGTTCTCTGTGACTAGCCAGGGGAAACAATTGTTGAATGCAATATTATTGTTCACTCTGTTTTTATTGTTTTAGGGGTTTGTATAATTTATTCTTTAATTTTTTCCCAGATGGACCATCCTGCCCCACAGAAGGTGACTTTTTGAGGAGACTTCTGGAAGCAGGTGCTACTGAAAGTTCACATTATGTATCCCCTACTCCGGACAGAGATAATATGCAGGGAGCAGAATTGACAACAAAACACATCTTACAGAATATTATATGTTCACTTAATGATATGTGGCATGTAAACGAGGTGTTTGTTGCTGCTGTTGACCAGGTGGCTCAAGCAGAAGATGGTATAGACTCTCTTATGCAGTGATTTGGTTAATTTTTTGTCTTTTTTGATTTAGGTCAATCTTGAGATCTGTTCCTGCTGATTTGTTTATGTTTTTCTGGTATGCAATAGAATCAAGCAGGCAATTGCAGAAGATTGCCAAGGATTTAGAGGTAGAAATTAGGAACTTTTTTGCGGGCATGAATGATCTTCACTTCAAACACAGACTGTTGGCAGACAGTGTCCAGCATTATCGAGATGTAGATATGAAAAATAAGGCTGAATGTAAACGTCTGGCAGGTAACATCGTCAAAGTCTATTGGAGGTTCTTTCAGAAGTCTTTAAAAGTTTTTATGCTTGAGTCGGGAAGTTGATGTGTTGTAACTACCCTTCAATGTCTACCTTATGCTTGTAATTCTTATTGTTTCTCAAGAATAACACCGATGTACATTCTCATACGTTGAATAATTTCTGATCACCATTGACATCTGCATCTCTGATAACTTTGTGAAGAGGAGTCGGCAAGTACGGTTGCTGAGCTGGAAGAAAGCAATTGTAAACTAACAATCCTCAAGTCGCAGAGAGATACAGCACAAAGCACATGTTTTGCTTTTCCAACTTTTGGAAACAAACAAGTAGGTGGAGATAAGGAGAAAGATGTACAAAAAGATATGCAAGATATGGAATCTTCCCTCAAGGAACTGACTGTAAATACCTGGCACCTCACATCTCTTCTAGCAATGTCATCTTCCATTTGTGATTGTTTCATTTAATACTCGAGTTGTTGACCAGGATTTAGTTTCAAGCCGGTTAGAAGAGATTAGAAGATTGCATGTAGAGAGAATTGAAATTCCAAAGAAAGTAGCTGATCTCCGGGTTGGTTCTGTGTAGTTTCCCATTTGCTTTCTAGTGTAAATAACAATATGTTCTCTAATTTTCACTAAGATTCTTGTGCATCTGGAAAATTGCATCCCAGAATTCTTTCATGGATATTAAGAATATCTCTTCATCCAAATCTTTTCAATTGCTGAATGAGTACGTGGAGAAATCAAAGAAAGAAACGGATGAATGCCGGGCGTTGCTCGAGAAATTGCAGGTGGTAACTGGTCGGTAGATACTTGTATCTATGTATGGGTATATTAGCTCACATTTTAAACTGCTGAGATTTGTCTACATTTTTGTTATAGGTTGAAAAGGATAGCTTCATTTGGCGTGAAAAAGAAGTGAAGTTGAAAGTTGAATTAGCTGACATTTCTCGGAGAGTGGCTGCGTTTTCTGAATCTAGAATTGTCGAGCTAGAACAGATTTTGCAGAAACTAGCTGATGAAAGGGTTCTCTTAGAGATTAAGCTAGAAGAGGCTGCAAGAGAACCAAGTATCTTGTCCAGTGTCCTGATTCTATTTCAAACTATCTTTGTGAGGTTTATTTTTTCATTGCAGTGGACTTACTTGGAGCGATACTTTTGGTTTCAGGTAGGAAACAAATAATTAAAGAGTTTAAGGCACTTGTCTCATCACTACCAAAAGATTTGAGAATCATGCAAAGTGAAATCGACAAAAACAAGGAGGCTGCCATAGAACTTCATTCTTTGCGAGCTGAAGTTCAATCTCTTTCTAGTGTGTTGCACAGGAAGGCAAGGGTTTAACAGTAGGATGTTTTGGAAAATTTTCTTCATTTTGCTTGACCTGATAGATTTTTGAAAAAACTGACATCATATTTGATGCAGGAGGATGAGATTAAATCTTTATCAGGCAAATCCATTAGACAACTATCTGAAATAAAGAAGCTGCAGTCATTGGTAAGCTAAGCATCTTCTCAAGTCTGCTACAGTCATTTTGGAATATAATTTCTGTGTATTCTCATTCTGGAATTTTTGCTACTATGAATTATTGCCTCTTGGACCTTTGTGTTGTTTCAACATGTGTTCATTGTTAGCTTGGCGTATGTTTTTCTTTGCCTGTTTTACCTATTTTTTGTGCAATTTTTTATAGTATGCTGATACCTCAATGTTCAAGTTTCTCCATTTATTTTTCTCATAACATTCCTAAAATACTTGACTACTGGGATTTGTATTATAAATTGGTTCCTTTTTTATTTTGAAAATGTGCATCCACGTCATGTCCTCGATTACCATTTGTCGGTGACTAGTTGTTTTTTTTTCTTTCTTGACTTGTTTTATATTTTCTTGTGATGTGCACTATTTTCCCACGCCACTAGTTTTATCTGGAATTGGAGAGTCGATGTTTTTCTATTGACGTTGTATATAGATGCTGACTTGTCTTTGATACATGTCACATGTTTATGGTTATGCAGGTTCAAGATTTAAGAGAGAATAATCAGGAGCTGAAGCTATTCCTAGAGATGTACAGTCGTGAATCCACCGATTCCAGGTTTACAATTTCATCCTTTTGAATAGGAAGCATTAGTGACATGCTGCAGTATACCTCAGTATGCTAAATTTTGGAGAATGTTTCATGTAATAGACTCAATATGTTAAATCCACAAGTCAATTAGACTGCTGACACTTAATTCTCCATTTGTTTCTGTCTCTCATGCTGATAATTATGGATTTGCTGCCCTTTAGTTTGCGGACTTATTATATTTAATTGAACTTGTGCATTTTTTAAAGCAATATGTTAACAGAAATGTTGGCTTTTCAAATCAAATGATATTGGGTCTTAGTATATTCAATTTTTTAGTGTTTATTTGTGAAATACCATCTCTTGCTTTTTCACATTTAGATTGTAATTTGTGAGTCACTTGGCCAATAATCTTTAATATGCATGCACCTTCGATAATTTATTTATGCAACAAAAAGAAACAGCAAATATATGCTGGATATGCTGTGGTTTAAATCTGTATTTATTTTGATTGTATTACGAGCTTTCATGTTGATGAGATACACATTTGGCTTAATAATCTCTACAAACATTGTATTTTTAACAGTTCTAAGCATTATGGCCTTCTTTTATTTGTTGTTCTTGAAAAATTGCCTTAAAACTTACAAAATACCATGCTTTAAGTTGCATATTCACCATTTATAGCTGGTAAATCTGATTTAGTGTCAATTGAGATTCCTCTTCTATATACAATGGTAAGGTTAATAACTTTCAGCCTCTAGCTTATGCCATATTTGATATGGGGAGGCTTATATGCTGTGGCCATTGTTGATGGATTTTACTTGATTGACAGCACTAAATTTAAATGTTATATTTCTTTGTAACCACAGGGATGTTATAGAGTCTAAGGATAACGAATATAAGGCATGGGCTCTTGTGCATAGTCTTAAATCATCTCTTGATGAGCACAACTTGGAGTCAAATGTTAAGGCAGCCATTGAAGCTGAAGCAATATCCCAAAAGAGGCTAACCTCTGCTGAAGCTGAGATCGATGAACTAAGGCTGAAGTTGGAGAAATGTGACAGGTAACTATGATCATCCTGGTTGGACAGAGTTATTGTTAATGTGTGGCATGTTTCGTGGCTATACAAACTATGCTCCAGATAACTAGGTTCTGTATATTGCAACTGAAATCTCTGAGCATGCCATACTTTTTAGCTGTATTACATGGATATCATGTCTCCACACCCACAAATCATGTTGGATATTTATTTGTGTGCTCGTCAATTGAATACACAGTAGACTCTTCAGTCATACTGTTCCAGCAACAATCTGTATGCAGTATAATAAGTGGCTTTCTTTGCTTAACTTTATTTACAACATGACAAAGTATCGTATTGTTTCTTTGAAATTCTTTGCATGTGCTCTTCTACCTCTGTTTTGTTGTCATTGCCAGACTGGATGCATGGATAGGCATCCATATAAAGATTCCGTATCCATGCAACACTAGTTTTTAGCACCTTTAGTAGTTCCTCCTGTGGTGGATTGGCGTATGTAGGGCTTCTATAGGTTCCTCTCTGAGGTATGTGATGAATTACCAGTAAATAACTAAATGCAGAGAAATATCGAGTTTGTCTGATATTCTGAAGTCTAAACATGAGGAAGGCGAAGCCTATCTATCTGAAATTGAGGTTAGACTATCCCTCTTAAATATGTAACAGTTGTTCATTAATGGACTAGTGTACTGAGATGAAAACTTTCTGCAGAGTATCGGACAAGCATATGAAGACATGCAAACTCAAAACCAACATCTCTTGCAGCAAATCATAGAGAGAGATGATTACAACACCAAGGTGATAATATACTTTTTATGCTTATCAAGTTCCTTTGACTATTTTGGGGGGCTTTCTTAGCCTCTTCTTTCTGATTGAGATATGTGATTTGATATATCCTTGGTTGTGATAGCAACAAATTTGTTTGGGCAGAAATTAATAATGGTGTGGCACATGTTATGCCTAGCCTTTTTGTCACCATTAATTTCGTTGTTTTGAATATTTAAGGTAAACATTCAAAGTTGCTAGCATGCTGCTTCACATGAAGTGTTTTGGTTAAATTGGGACTTCATTTTCATGAGGTCTTTTTTTTCTCTATGGGCTTAACAACACAATTTATGAATCGTTTATAAACCTGACATTTATCTATCATTTGATGGCATCAAGCTTCAGAGCCTTGCTGCCAAATTGTCCCTTCCTGATGCTTGAGCTTTATCTTCAATCTTTTTTGTTTGCATTTCCTTTTTGAAATTTTTTTCATTGATTTGGTCTGTGTGCTATCTATAAATTTATTTTCAGTTATGTTTTGTCTCTCATAACCATTACCCCAGAATGCCACTTGACTTTGAAAATCTTGGTCTAGCTTGTTATGGAAGGCGTGCAAGCCCGGCAATTGCAGGAAGCACTCCGCTGGGAGATACAAACCATGGACAAAAAATTGCATCAAGCAAATTTGTTGAAGGATTCATATGACCTGAAAGTTGCCCAAATGGATGAGCAGGTACATAATCGTCATTTTACAATCTCTTCTGCAAGACTTGGCCCAAAACTTGGGTAAACTATATATTTGCTGCAGTTAAAAGTATGGTCAGATCAAGTTGGGAAACTTGCTGAGGATGGATGGCAAAGCACCACTGCTTTTGATAATACCAAGAAAAGATTCTTGGAGGTGCAGACTGAGTCTTACAAATTGAGGCAGTCACTTGATGGAGCGCTAACTAAAGTTGAGAAAAGCCGCCTGGATATTGCAGATTTGCTGATAGAATTAAGGAAGGAGAGGTACCTAGCTACATGGTTACTGCATTTTCCAGTGGTTACGAGTTCATCCTACTAGAGCCTTGCTGAATCTTTGTCCAAAAAAGCAGGTTTAACAGGAAGAGAATTGAGGAGAGCATGGAAGTCATGACAAGGAAAGCTGCCTTTCTTAGGGAACAAACCAAAGGCTCCACAGTGTTGCAGAAACTTAGACAAGAAGTAAAAGAATATAGGGGGATACTGAAGTGCAGCATCTGCCATGACCGACAAAAGGAGGTAATAGTCCTCTAGAATCTACTATCATTTCATTTCACTTATGCTTATAAAGTCCTTGTGATTGTTTCTGATGATTCTTTTTTTTTTCTTTCTATGCTGATTGACCAGAACACTATTCAAATATTTCACAATTTTCTCCTGTGTATTCAGGTTGTGATTACGAAATGTTTCCATTTGTTCTGTCATCAATGTGTTCAAAAAACCATTGATAGCCGTCAACGTAAGTGCCGAACTTGCGGCATGAGTTTTGGGCCTAATGACGTGAAATCGATCTACATATGATCCTGGATCTAGATGATGCTTGAGCGCAAGAAAGAAAGCAAAAACCATTGTGGCAGTGACTGGGTTGTGTTGCTTCAACCAATTCTTGTATCTTTGAAGCTTATTGTTTGTAACATAGCTTGGGATTGAATAGGCACGGGGCTTTTCAAGATCCCGCGCTCATATGGTCTTCTTACTAACCTACGCCAAGCTCCATCTACACCCATATTACTGCACCAGCAGCCTGTTCCTGTCATTCTATTGTTTCATAGTTTCTATTAATTGAGATCCAGGTTGAGCTTGCTTAGCTTGCATCCGGCGGTGGTGCAAAAATTTGTTTGAAGCCAGTTTGTAATAATTTATAAGATACTTTCAGTTTGTTCCCATGGAATATACCATGTTATATCACTGCATCTATTTCCCTGGGTCAAAGTAATGGTACAAGTTCAATTCTTTTACTTAAAAGGCTTTCACGATTTAGATTTTCCCTTTAGGTATTCAGTTCTTATCGTGCTATAACGATGCATCTTTGTTCTGTTGTTGTGGTGGCTGAAGTTTGCCATCGAAAATTTTGTTATCATTAGACCAAATGTAGTTTGAGACATGATATCGTCGTTCAGTGTCTGTTGGAAATTATAAGTTAGACATAAATGATGGGTGCTGTGAAATTTTGTGTGTTCTTGCGCAGATCATAAAGATGGAAAAGAATGTTCTTCGTATTATGTTGTCTATATATTTCTTTTGTGGGGGGAATAAACTATATAGTCTCTGTGCAAACACAACACAGGGCAATGCGGCTGTAATGTGATGTCCAGAACGTTCTCATTGTTGTATATAATATCTGAGTGGGGATTGTGTTCCTCTCAATCGCAATGTACTTCTCTCAAGTATGTGGTGTCTGATAAGGCCGCCCCAACTATCGAATAAAAAGGACAACCTGCTTCGGCACTAGTGGTGTGATGAGTGCTGCATTTGTGACAATAATTTGGGCATCAAGAGGTGGGTAGTCCATTGTTTTCTCCTCCAAACCATCCATCCATCCATCATCTTGCCATCGACTTCAATTGCTCTCTCACTTCATCTGGTGACTTGAGAACAAGCAGATCGATGGAAGGGTGTGGTGACCTTAATGGAATCAGAGGACAAACATGGCTGGGGCAGATGCTGAAAGAATTCCCTACTTATCATTGAAAATAATTTGATTTTCTATTTCTTTGTGAACGCGTTGGAAACAATTAAATTTATTTGCACAACAATTCCATCAAGAATTCATGTATAACAAACAGTGAAGAAAGTTTAGGTGATCATGTCCCAGTGGAAAAGCTAGTGTAGATTGATGGGTGCACCAATGGGTAGGTCACATCCTACTCCAGGCGTTGCTTGGCCTGGCTACTGGCACATCTGGTATTGCAATATGTGGGAAGCATGTGAACCTCTCTCT
Source organism: Musa acuminata AAA Group (assembly GCF_036884655.1). Lineage (NCBI taxonomy): Eukaryota > Viridiplantae > Streptophyta > Magnoliopsida > Zingiberales > Musaceae > Musa > Musa acuminata. The sequence goes on from NC_088341.1 coordinate 43,677,527, forward strand.
GATAGGAGGAACACAAGAGCATCTGTCAGTGTCTTCTTTGCTGGAATTAAAGGATCCTCAACAGAAAAGGACATAATGTGTCACATTAGTTGATCAAATAATGATTCTTCTTCACCTCTTCGTGATCAAGATTGTCATGTAGATCTCATCAGTTGCTGTAGCTGTTTGGTGACATGAAGCTTCTTCCCCAGTCTGTTTGGTCCCAAAGGTAAACTAGAATAATGTCAGGGAAGAAAACATGCATCAAAAGCATACAAGCAGCATCTCATGATAGTGGTAAAAGAGGCACATCCTCAACTTCTTTTAAAAGCAAAAGGCTGGCTGTGAGGATTGCCCCTTCCTTCCCTTCTCATGCAATGAAAGAATATGCATTTCGATGTGAGAAGAAGCCTTTATGCTTTGCTTGTGCCGGGCTTGTCCAGCTTTATGGAAGACCATTGTTAGGTTAAGTCAAGCAAAACCATTGAATCTTTTTGTCTCATCATCTACTCATTACTTGCAACTGATGGAGCATTGCATCAGTCACCCTTTCTTTCGGTACTGAACAAAAGCTTACCCTTATCAGAGAAACTGTTACTTCTATTGGATGGTGAACAAAGGATCACCAGACACTGCAGTGCAAGCATAGTATTGTGTTCTTCTGCAAGTCTAAAGGGAAGAAAACATCACAAACAAAACAAAATCGAAGGATCTCAGAACGATAAACATGACCATTTGTTTTAGAAAAGTGTGCTCTGGCAGCTGACACAAGCTTTCTTCCTTCCCTCAGATGCAAAAACTTGAGATAATTGCTGCTTGAATGCACATACTGACCTATGCAATGACATGACCATGAAGGCAGATTTCTGGTGAGGCTCCTCTTTCAACATTTATCTACTGCCACTCATCAAAGGGTTTTTGAGGACCCAATCTGCATCATCAATTTACTCAACAATAATTCCCTTCGGCTCTGTCATCATTTGTATATACCTGTCCCTGTTCAAGCATTCATGGGATTGAGGGGCACTTCCACTGCCTGCTGTTTCTGCTGCCATTTGTCCTCCCAGCCTGCACTCACATAACATCTTGTGTCACTCATTATTGTTCTAAGGTGTTAGATTTCTCATTTCTCTGCAACTTGGATACATGACAACCCTGGATTAACCCAGCTCTTGATGGTGTTAGTCTGCATCAACTGTCCCATTATCTTTGTCATCTTGGAAAGTGACACCAGAGTTTTTGTCACCTAATTGCTTTTTCCTGTGAGATGCACTTGTTAGTGGCAGTAGACTGTTCCATCACCATTGCTCTGTGTCTTCAATCATACAGAAAACCATACACATTTTCAATAAATGAGAGATCATGACACAACCCCCCCCCCCTCCCCCCCAGAAAAAAAGGTAAAATTGAAATGAATCCTTGTTAGTGTTCAGCAGTCAAAGTTCAAAATTCTTCTGCACTCTTGAAGCACTGTTTTCATGTGACTCTGCCAAGAACAGCAACCCCAGGTAGTGTACTAAAATTTCTTGATCCGAAAAGGTAGAACTACAGCCTCACCACTTCCCCATGGATGAAAGAACCTGACTGAAATGGAAAGCTTATATATATAGAGAAAAAGAGAATCCTTCAATCATCTCATACAAAAAAGGATTCATAGTTAGGATATATCTCAAAAAGGATTCGTATTCACCCTACCAATATGTGAACACCAACTGGCTGCTCAACGAGCAATTAGCTTTACCTGAAGCTAAAACAAATAGAGGGAGACAAAAGAAGAGATACCAAAAGGAGAGGTCAATCTGATTTCAATGTCAGCATCATTGATCACTCTTTTACCCTCTTGTCCTTTACCTTTAGGATTTGATTAACCTCTCTTTATAGATATCATTATCATCAATGGACTCTCCACTAGATAAGAGATCTCACATAGTGGTGAGAGATCATGTTTGTGACTAAATAATGGAGATATTCCTGTTAGAAAACGAAGTGTGCTACTTGTGCTTTTTTTTGTCACCATTATCAGTAGGAGCAGAGCATAAATGATCAAAGCGAGTGCTCTCCAATTCAGCAAAGAAATCTGATAACAATCATCACCTTGAATCCCATTCCTTACTCACAAACACATGAATCCAAACCTTACTTTCACTCGTATATGGCATCATAAACACACTTGTCAAGTAGAGGAGGAGTAAACGTGCTCGTTCTTGCTTCGTTATTGTACATGGAGAAGTGGAGTTCTTGCGGAAGACTTGCATCGGAAGCGGCTGCGTAAGTGAGGCAACAGATCTGAGGAGCTTCCTCGTCCGGTTGATGAGGAGGGAGCTGCACTTGAACCTGACAAGGTAGGCTTGATGAACAGTGCGGGTGCTGCTTCCACTGTTCATGCCGGCAAATGCGGAGGAGAGTTCCGTGTGCGCTTGAGGTCTAATAGTACTCCCACAAGAATGGCTCCTCGATCCGGAACTCGACGCCGTCGTCGTCATTAGAAGGGAGCCACGAGGAAGAGGAGGAGGAGGAGTAGCAGAACCCTTGTCTGAGATCAAGAAGGAGATCCGGCAGGTCGAAGAGCGCGTCGTCGATGTCGCCCGTCGGGGAGCTGGAGGCCGGCGGCTCTGCCTGGCCCGGCCCGGAGCACTCCGAGCTGGTACACGGCGTCAGGTCGCCGCGAGCGCAGAACGTGGCGGCGGCGGCCAGCGCCGCCGCCGCCTGGATGTCCTTGGGGGAAGCGGTGGCGGGCCGAGGGAGCTCTGCGGCCAACTCGGGGAAATTGAGGTGCGCCGACTGGCCCTTGATGGCCATCGCGGCCACGTCGTGAGCTCGGGCCGCCATCTCTGCCGTCGGAAACGTCCCCAGCCAGATCCTCGACTTCTTCCTCGGCTCGCGGATCTCCGACACCCATTTGCCCCAACTCCGCATCCGGACGCCGTGGTATACAGGATGCTTCCCATCCTTACTTCTCTTCCTACCTTCACCACCACCACCACCAGCCGTAGCCTCAGCCATTCTCTTGGAAGTCCTCTTTATGTTCTTCGAGCCATGGACACCGGGACATGAAGAGGCGGTAATGGAGAACAAGGAAGAGGAGGAGGAGGAAGAGGAGGAGCATGTGACAGTAGATAAAGAGGAAGAGGAGGAGTTAGCTTCACAATCATGGCCGAGTGGCTCTTCCATGGTTGGAGCAGCACAGATGTTTGCGCAGGAGAGGCAATATAAAGTGGCTGCATAAATAGCAATCTGATGAGCATTTATAATGCCCAGTAAGATTTCACATGTATAAAATAAAATAAAATAAAATACTATATAAATATACAAAAAGACAGAGAGAGAGAGAGAGAGAGAGAGAGAGAGAGAGAGAGAGAGAGAGAGAGTAAAACCAAGTGATTGGATCACATGAACTGATGATGTCTTCTGTATGCCTCTTTTGAGGCTCATGAGTTGGGCTTCCACCTTTTAATGGTGAAGAACATGCATGGAGTTGATGTTTGCATGACAATATATTTGATCTCCAATATCATAAAAGCAGATAAAAGGTGCTAAATCACAGCATTACAATTAAGAATCAAATAAGCTGTGATGCTGTCTTATCTGATGACACCATTGCTCCTTCTTACAATTCAAAAGCTTGCCCACTTGAGTGTCCCACCCACCTTGCATTATAGAAGAGGGAGAAGAAGCTTCTTGTCTTACCTTTCCTCACAAGAAATCTATGTGATTCTATATCAACTTATCCAAAATATTTACCATGATACATTTATCCTCTATCATGACTCCGATTCACATGTGATGATAATTCAGTTAATACTAAAGACACCAAAAATAATTATTTATTATCGAATCGATTATAAAAGTTCATGGGATCACAATAATCGAGATAGATATTATTTATTCATATATTTCTTCGTTACATTTCGTTTTGTTACTAACATAATCTAAAGGAACATATTTAATCTTAGTCATTATAGATGTACATCAAATCCAACGTTTTAAGACTCCTTCGATTATATATTAAAAAATTTATGCATACATATATTAAATCTTATATATTAAAGGAACTATAGTTATGAACCTAATAATTTAGGGTTTTAGATAACCACAGGAGAAGTAAATGTTAGGATCGAGCTTTTGAATAATATTTATTGAGTCGATTTAATTCAGTTGCTTATTGAGTTTAGTTAGAGTCAGGTGGTAGAGATTTATTTAATATTTATTTATTATTAAGAGTCCAAATCTTGATGGACCGGTGGAATTCTATAAATAATGATGTAATCATTTCTTTTGGAATCAATCAATCAATCAATGAAATGTTATTTCACTCCGTGGATAAATCCTAGGAGACCGATTCCCTTGATTCCCTCGAAGCGATCAAGGAGACCGATCCCCTCAAAGCAATCATTATCGTTTCCTTTTCTCTTATTTCTTCCGGATAAAATCGTAGGATCTTATCAATTGGTATCAGAGCGATGATAAAATTTTAAAATCTTATCGGTATCATAGCATTCTTTTTTTTTTTCATTTCTTTTAAGATAAGACCTCGGTAAACTACATCTAAGATACGTTGATGAGCAATTAGTGCTTTTGCCACATGACGGCCGCTAATCTAAGCAGGTTTTGCCACCTAATGAGGCTTGTCTTGTAGCCTTCGAAAGCAGCGAATCCAGCGATGGGACACACCTCAAGATTTAGTTGACATTCCCACTGCACCTCGTTCCATTGAACAGTCGACTACACGACGATTGTGGGGTCTGAAAGAAAACCTTATTACGTTTTTCTTTTAGTTGTATAACGTTATTTCATGTACTACAGAGATGTGTCTCAGTAAACGCACGCATTGTGGGTGGGGAATCCACTTGGAACTTTCTCAGCAAGTTTCAGTGATGTTTCTTTCGATGCTCAAATATAAGCTAAATTGTGATTGAATTGAGCATTGATTGATGGGTTATATATAATAGCTGAGTAGTGGTAATTTAATGGCCGAGAGGTCGGTGCTTATATGTTGTGTGTGTGGATTCCTAAAAGTTCTATAAGTAAATTATATATGAGCAGCTTTCAGAAGAAAATAATAATAATTTACTGTATTGTTTATGTCTTAAGAAAGGCATAAATAGTTACTATATTTTTTTTTGTGCATAATGAAGATTTCATTTGAATGATTAATAAGAAACATCATATACGAGAAAGAAAATAATATATTATTTTTATTTATTATTATTATTATATTATATATAATAATATATAATACATTAATCTATCTCGATATCTTAAGAAAGACATAAAGAAGATTTTATTTAGATGATTAATAATATAAAAGACTAAATATATCATATATGAGATTTTAATCGCAAAAGATTAATTTATTAGAGAAAGTATCCATATTTATAGGCTCTAACATCTCATTTTACAAATCAAAACAAAGTATGAATATTATACATATGAAATAAATATCAAAATATATAGATGTTTTCTTTACTTATAGTTTGTGTGTCACAGAGAGAGAGAGAAAGAGAGAGACGGAATAATAATCCATCCTCCTCCTCGGTCTTCTTGTCCATGTGTTGGTGGCTTCTTCGCCAAGGCCGGCCATTGATGATGCAGTGGTCAGTCCACCTCAAAGCGCTCGAGGCCATGTGTGGCTCGTCACTCACCACGAGAGGTCTCCCCCCCTCGCAGATGGCCGATGCCCCACCCTCTGTTTCTTCCTTCCATCTTATTTGCACGTACCATTCACTGCATGCCTCCACATAACTCACAGAAGACAACCTGTTGGTATACCACCCAGTACGAGCTGCTCCCCTCACCTACCACCCCTTCTGCCTCTGCTCCGAGACAACAGCACGAGCAGATGTGACTCACGAGGCCTTCGCCTTTCCGTTCTTCCTCCCCCCCTGCTGCTGTTCAACATGCCAACACCATCGAAGGACACAGTAAGGGATTTAGAAAGAAGAAATCTGGGAATGAAAACTTGGCTTGAGTAAACCATGCAGAGGGCACATGCGAATGACTTGTGGGGAGAAGCTAAGCTTGAGAAAGATTTAAAGGTAAGCAAGCATTTCATCTTTATATTTCATAGTACAGGAAGTACCTTCTCTTTATTCCCCAAACTCCAGTGAGATTGAACGATTTGAGAGTGTTCCCATGGCATTGAACTCCTCTGAATCTGATACCTGCAGAAAATTTTGTGCAGCGAGGTTATGATGAAGCTCCAGAATAGTACTCATCTCTATAAACTAGTCTTTGCCATTGGGCAAAGATACCATTAACAAGGAAAACCAAGTTAACATGTTCAATCAGTTGCTCAACTATCAAAAAAGTTGACAAAGACTTTTAAGCATATCATATATCATCTATCATTCACGGCAATAAACTTTAAAGAGGACAATAATTTAGCATCTACTGGTCGTATATCCAACAAATAGATAGTTTAAAATCAAATTATGCATAGAAAATTACAAATAAATGATAGGAGGGCAATGATGCATCCTCCAAACCCAAGAGAAAAGCACAGTCGCAGTGGAGTTCATATGAGGGGATAGCTAGCTACTCATCAAATCCAATACAATCATAAAAAGTTGGAAGAAAACGATCACTGACTATTTGTATCGCCATGGATCACAGGTGCAACTCTCTCAAAATTACGAAACTGATGACAACATTTAGCATGAAGAATGAATTTGAATAAATCCACATGACAGGATGACCATTAATCTAAACAACAGTGCACAAACAGAATGAAGCAGAGCACAGAAGTAGCTTACCACCATGAGTAAATAAACCTGCATTCCGATACTAGCGACAAGTTACAACTGCCTTCGGCAGATCATACATACAAGAAGATCTGCTCTGCTGAATGTTGGTATAAGAGAACAGCCATCAGGCAACAAGAAAGGCTCCACAACTCCATGTGCAGCTAATTTTCTAGCATATTGTTACAAAATATTGAACACATTTCATCTTCCAAGATTGTTGGCTGTCTCATGTAGCTGCACATTATTAACAGAGAGAGAGACTGAATGACTGATATGGTTAGCAGATAGATGGTTAGAAGGATTCCAATGTTCTCTGACAGGAAGAACTGGGACTTCTGGAGCCCATGGAGCATTCACAACAGCACAACACCTTAATTAGGTTGAGACATGCTCACAACACATTTATATAACAAAACCAAAGAGTGAAAAAATAAAAAGTTCTTGATGAAAATTGTCATCGATGTAACAGAAAGCAAATGAAATATAGCACTCATGGACATTAAAAATCACAAAATACGCTCGAGAGGGCATCAACATACTTCTCCAGATTATTTTCAGTATTAATTACTCACACATTTATAAGTCGAGATCTATAGGCACCAACAAGCAACCAACTAAAGATCACAGGATCGTAACTTGTCTCACATGCATTGACTTAAATTATTGGCCCTGAATCTTTAAAATGAGAGATCTATCTGAATGACTTAAAAAGTAAGAAAAACATTGTGCGAATCTGTTCATTAGTCAGAAGCAACTTAGGTGGGCATAAATTACATGAAACCAGATTAGCAAAGTCAAACATTAAGAATTTGTTTCATTTGACAAAAAATTGACAAGAAGATGTTGGTGGTTTTTTGTTATCTGGTTCCCTGAACTCAATTCAGAACTACCGCCAGTCTGGAAACTGCACTTGGGCTTGCATAACTAGTGTTTACTTTCAGTGACTTTGAGGCAATGAGAAACTAAATTCGTTCAACAGAATTAGGCCTAAAACCAACAGGCTAAGGTCTGTCATCACACTTTTAATGCTGATTGGTGATTACCTGTTGGTCATCCATCAATGAATGATCATCAAACAAAATGACAACCAAGGACAATAATTGCCACAGGCTATCTACTGAAAACTCAATTCTTTGAATTGAAAATAAAATTCATGTGATTTGAGATTAAGGTGATAAGAAGTATTCAGAGAGTCACCATGTGATAGTTTGATTACATGTTACTCGGCAAACTTATGTAGAACTTGCATACAGTTTGAACTGCATGCTGACAATCATGCAATAAACCTTCACTGAAATATTAAGTAACTTCTGCACCAATGTACTCTTAACATAGTCTCAAGGATTTTTTTCTTATAGATGCAATTAATAAAATTTCTGCAAAAAAAGAAGATGAAAACAGAACTGTGAATCTATAATTACTATTTTGAAGAATCAACAGAGTAGCCAATATATAACATGCTAATATTTCAGCAGAGAATATGAACATAAGCTGTAGTATGAGGAGAATTCCCAGGAATCCAGTTACTGTCGTGATCACCATAACAATGAGGCAAGGCTAATTTTCTCATGGCAAACCTTGACTTGTCAACCCTGTCTAAATAGTTCGATCATGCTTGAGCCTTAGTTGATGGACTAGCGTGGAAAGCAGATTGCCTCTTTGACCGTCCAAGCAAATCCAATGTGGATCCGCGGGACTCTCCTATGCTCAATTTTGACATACCCACAAGCTCATCAATGTTCATAGGAGTCTTCGAATGTACTGCTGTTGGCTTAATAATTTCATGTGCCTGCTGCTCTGAAGTATCTGCTTTGTATCCTGGCCAACAAGGGAATGGGAATTGCAAGAGTGGTGAAAAATAAGCTGGAAGTATCACAGGATAGCTACATTGTTGAGCTTCTGGTTGTGGAACAGCTGCTTCTCCAATTGTTGCGTCATTAGAATCCATTGATTCACACTCCTCGTTCAGAGTTGGAGGTACAGGAGGTAGATTGTTATTTTGTGCTTCTGATTCTTGAAAGCTCATTGGGAACTCCTGAAATTCAAGGTGATAACAAAGAAATAAAAGGAATGTCAGCCAGCCACACATATTCATAAATATTTTTAGAAACAAATTAATCATATGATTTGAATAAATCCTTCACAATTTATCCAAGAAACTCTTCTTTGCCAATTAATGTATTATAAAAACAGATTGCATCAACCACTGTATGAAACCACTGTCACTGACATATGTATTAGTTATTAAAAAAAAACTTCAAATTCATGTCATAATATAATTGCACCAATATGATGTTGCATTATGCATGTCTCAAACATGAACATAACACACTCCTCCATAAGAAGGTTCACTTATGCAAACATCGGCTAAGGGGAGAAAGAGAGAGAGAGAGAGAGAGAGAGAGAGAGACCTCATCAGGTACCATATCAAAGAGGCTTGATCTTCTTTTTCTTCTAGTTATGTTGGTTTTGCGAATAAAATACTTTTGTGCATGGCTAGCCACTTGAGTAGGTGTCCTTGATGCCACATAGGTCCGAGATATACCTCGCCAATCACCTTTGCCGAGCTTTTGCAAGCCAAGTAAGAACATTCTATGCTCTTCTTCAGTCCATGGAGTACCTGCAAAAATTAACAACAAAAAGTCCATATGATCAATTTCAATCTGCCTCAAATTGAAATGTCACAGCTGAAGGTGATGAACACAATGAAAAAATAGAAAACAGATGTGTTACCAACAAAATTTTCAGTACAAGTGAGCAATCGTTTTACACATGGACATTTTTCACAGTTGTTCCACTACTGTTTAAATGTCTCCATTATTTTCTCTTCCACAGTTTCACTCTCATCTCTTTGTTTCTAAGACATCTATAGCACTTTGCTTCAAGATGCATTAGTGGAAGTGAAATCTGACCATGGATTAATGGAGATTGCCCGAGGATGTCAAAGCTTAGGGCTACATTGTGCAGTGCCAATGAGGGTGACAAAGTACAATAAGCTGCTGATTGAAGTAAACTCCATCATCATCATGGTCCAATGATTATTTCTCCTACCCAACAAAGCTATCTAGCTGACATAAGAATCTTCCTTTTATCTTTTCATCTTTATTGTTGTGTATGGATCATATAATATGTAGTGGTTTGTTTTACCTCATCTTCACTATTTCCGAAAATACATACAAATTCCTTTTTTTTTATTCTTAGAATATCTAGAAGGCACAAATAAAGCAACATAACTCTTCATTTGAACCCTATTTAATCCAAGAAACCTATACCCTCTGTTGCCAAGCACTTCAAAGTTTCAGTATATTCCTTTCTATTCTAAAATAAGCAAACAAACCAACCAAATTGAGATATTAAGGTTGATCCTGTCATTCTTTGATTCATATACCTTGTCTTTCCAGTCAGATTCTTGGTTTTTCAGTAGGTTGGCTCTTCCTATTTGGCTCAGAAAAAGCTACAGCGATCCCCTGAACTAACTGATTGCTCATCTGTGAATGAGTATAAAAAAATCCATTTGTGTAGAGCATTTATTAGTACCACTAGATGTATCACAGTAGAATTTTCAAAATTTCCAATCATGTGGCTGTCCCAGAAATATAATAGCATAGTGTTACCAATTGTCAAAGTCATTTATTCTGTTATCCTTCTTCCTAAAATCCATTTATAGTGTTTCATGATGGCATGGTTGACGTAACAAATGCAGATCTAGAAGAATTCCACTCAATTTAATGCCTGCCACCAAAGGATAACATAGGCAGACTACAAATAGCTTTCATTCATCAATTCTCTAACAATTTCTCCATCCTTTTCCTAAAAAAAAAAAAATTTAACTGTTCTGCTACCATCGCACCTATGCATACAGAAACCTACCATATCATCCAAGCAGGAAAAAGAAGAATTTTAAATGCAAGAATCCATGAAACAGCCAAGTGATCACGTTCATTATCAATCCTAGATAATCACTCCTGCATGCAGAGATGACATGCATGTGAACCTATAAAAATATGGTGGTGAATCCTAAATAATCAGTTCTGCATGCAGAGATTACATGCATGTGAACCTATAAAAGATTGGCAACTGTTAGGTTCCGAAAGCGGAGGGATACATGTTACATGTTAGGTTCCGAAAGCGGAAGTATGGGTATATCACATATCCCATTAAAAACTTTCCACAAATCATTACCAAATCTAGGCGTTCACTGTGTCCCTAACGAATATATCCAATGAAAATGGGGTACAAAAGAAGTCTTTGAAATGCAATAAAGAAGTTTATTGAAGAAAAGATGTCAATCCGAATAAAAGATACATCTTTTACCAAACCAAGAAAAAAGGGCAAGCAAAAGGTATGGAGGCTCACCTTTCTTCCGCTCGCGACAGCTGGAGGACGACCCCTTCACGAAATCCTCCGACGCGTACCCGCCCCCCGCGGCACCGCCGCCGGGTTCCGTGCCGTCGGCCGGCGACGCGCCGCCGCTAGATCCGGCGAGGAGGGAGAGATTCCCCATGCTGGCGCTCTTCCTGACGGAGCCATCGGTGAGATGCACGCCGAAGAGTTTCACGCCGCGGTTAGGGCACGTCCGGGAATTGTGGCCATTGTGGTTGCAGTGGGAGCACCGCCGCGCCATCTCCCTGCCGCTCGCCGTTTCCTCCACGTCCCGTACTCGATCCCGAAACACTAATTCCGAGAAGGAAAACTCGGGTTAAAGTTGAGATTTTGGAGACAGAGGAGGGAGGTGGAGAGGGAGCGGGAGATCGCGAGGAAGGAGAGTCACTGGAACACGGAAGAAGAAGCGAACCATGACAAGGAGGAAATGGGATAAAGAGCAAAAACTGTTTCGTACCCACTCAGCTCTTACCCACCGCACCATTCTTTTGGGCTTAGTGATGGAACCCGCGTGCCAGGCATAGGTAGGCTCCATCTGCCAGTGCATGTACGTCGCTGAGTAAACAATAAACGGGTAGCTAAAGCGTCACCCGGATAATAAAGCGATGTCGGTCCCCCAATCGTAATGACCCTTATCTCCTACCTGCATTGTTATTGGAAGAAGTGGTGGTTTAATAGTGGGTCCCATAACTACAACCATAACTACCACTAATCAGAAGGCAGACGTCCGTGGGTGGAAGCGAATGAGTGGAGAAAGTATGGCTCCTTTATCTGCTGCGCAGGGCACTCGCTTTGCATCTTTTTATTCTTGTAGTCAACCAATTACCACGTAAGAATCACAATATATGTATGTATTCTTTGTTATCGGTTATGAGAAAGGAAATATTTGAGGGCTCGACACGTGGAAGTTTGGTATCTTAGAATTTTTTTTTATTTAATCTCCTAAAAAAAATTTATCCCGTGAAGGGTAGTAATTGTTTGACACGTTCCATGTTTGACTAGAGTTTCAGAGGAATCACGTGAAGCTCCATCTGCATCAATCTCTGTGTAGGTTGATCATCGAACAAGTGTTCGAGCATCCTGGGTGTCCAAACCTTGGTTATATTAGATTTTTTATAAGTCAGACTGATCCAAATATTATATATATTATTTTGACAATAGAAGAGGGTCTATAACGTAAGAAAGTCATCTTGTTGACCTGTTCTATTGCAAACTATCATCGTGTACCCATAATAATTTCGTTTAACGAATCGTTCATCATTTTTGCATGCTTGTATTGAGACATGATAACATATTTTATCTTTTGTTTTGTGTGTTTTTACTTGTAAAAATACATGTTCGAACTACCCAAAATAGCTCTATTTTCGTGTCACAGCTTGTTTTTTTTGTAAGCCACAGTTGCATGCGAAACGTCAGCCATCTCAGTATCCTAGAACCTCTCGGGTAGTACAGGACTGGATGGAGCTTCGGTATACCGTTGAGCGTTGAAAAACTCTTCACAAGTTCGCACGTTAATTTGACGGGAACTTGCTTTCGCGCCCGACAATCAGTGAGCAGTTGTTTGTGGACTTACATCTATTTGTTCTACCTTCTAAAGTCTTTATTTTCCTCCTTCCTCTCTTTTCTCCTATGCACACAAGGTGTTTGCTAAATTACTTGTAAAGCTTCCCTCTTTCCGAGACGTTGGCACTTGTCTGTCGCTCGTTTTCAATCTAATCAACTTTCTATTTTATAGGTCATTCGGAACTTGTTTGAGGTTGCAACTAGACTGACTATTTGCGAACGCGTATATCACAAGAGCGCCTCATGACTTAGATAATCCCAGCTAAGTCCGAGAAGTTGGCACAATGGTGCTTTGCGACTTAGACAACTCAAGCTAAGTTTGCGTCTTGGCCATAATGGTACCTCACGACTTAGGTAATTCCAACTAAATCCGTGACAATTCGGTATGCACTCTTGACCCATAGCATGAACGAAACACCTTAAAACATCTTGATATCTGACACATCGGACATAAACATTTTTTATATGTGATGTATTTTTTATAGACAAAAGCATTCGAAATATTTGATGCATCATTCGTAAACAAAAGCATCATGATGTCTCTCACATGTTTTGCAAAGAAAAGCATTTCATGAATAAAAACATTTGAAGTATTATCGTGGATAAGGGCATTTGAAGCAGTGTCCACGTTAGATGTGTTTTTCACGAATAATTTTTCATTGACAAAAATCCACCCTTCACAAATAAAAGATTCCTTACGCATCCTTCGTGAATAAAAACATTTAAAACGTTAAATATATTCTTTGTGGGCAAAAGCATTCGATCGAGTCAAGTTAATCCTAGCATCGCCGAGATAGTTAATGATTAATCACGTCCGATACACATCAATAATAAATGAAAATGGTTAAACGATTTATATAAGAAAATATAGAGAGAAAAATAAGACAGAAAAATAAACTTTATATATGTCAATATGTTTTATTATATCTACGATCTACGGCCGAACCATTGACCCATTAATCGACCGGGCGGTTTTGATAGGTACGCTTAACCGGACCCGACCAACATGAGGGCAGCGCACCCGCCGACAAAGCAACGTGTGCTTGCGGCGGGCGCGAGTCCGTTTCTTCTCGTCTCGGCCATACGCGTCGGAGCACCATTCGCAGCTTAACCCGATCCATCCCCAAGAGAAGGGAGAAGAGCAGGGAGGAGCGGAGAGAGAGAGAGAGAGAGAGAGAGAGGACCAGAAGAAGAATCTCTTTGTTTGGCTCATCGATCGCTGCAACTTTCCAAGAATTGTCAACCCGATTCATTACTACGATTGCTCGCCCCGATCTCCCTTCCATCGCCTCTCCCCTCCTCCGCTGCGGGGAGGCAAATCGAAGAAAGAAAAAGTATTCCAGAGAAGGTAAGCACAGGCGTCCGGTTTGGCTGATCTGATCGTCTTTTCCCCCCTTGATTCCAGGTTTTATGGGCCTTTTCTTCCTTAAACCTCTTCCTTGTTTCCGTCTGCGCCTGTTGGATTAGATTCTTCCAGGTTGATGCGTTTGTTTAGATAACTCGATGGTTCTTGAAGGTAGAGTCGCACTAAAGTTGGATTCGGGGCTTCACTCTTGACGCTCAATCGGACGTTAGGGCTTTCTTGAACAACTCCGGTGTTTCTTTCAGAAAATTAAATCATCGCTTTCTTGATCGTTCTTTTGGGGCTTGAGTTTGGTTTGGTGTACGATTCTTGGCCTTTAATCGAATCTAGGGCTTTTCTTTATCGTTCTATTTCTTGACGTATTTTTTTTCTCATTTTATTTAATAGTTGCGTCCCTTATCGCCATTCACTATGCCACCTGAAGTTTCCTCGCAGTGGCGAGAGAAAGCGTCCGGCTTCTTCTCTTCCTCTGGTAATTTTATCTGATCCCTAAAACCATTTCGTTTTTATCCTTTCTAACATTAAGACGGCTTCTGATGCTATATTTTGACGGCATCTTTTTTGTAGGAGTGAGGCTTAAGCAAGCTGGGCAGTCTGCTGGGAGCATAGCCAAGAACGCAGGGGGAAATGTTGCAGATGCGGCCGGGAAGTTTGGGTCGCTGGTGAAGAACCGATGGGCTCTCATGCAGCAATCCAGGGAGCAGCAGAACCCTGCTGCATCCGGAGAGAGTATCCAGGAGCGCTTCCGTTATGCTGCTACTTCCACTGGGGCGCTTCTGAAGAAGGGCATAACAGAGACTAAAGAAAAGGTTGCAGTGGGAAAGTTGAAGGTTGAAGAGGTAAAGCTCGCATTGGTTTCAGAATTTTATGTTCATGTACTTGTATGCAAAATCGACATGTCATCCATTTATATTAATGATAGGACTTATAGATCACCCCCATGTTCTAGTTGCTATAGTGTATGCCCACAAGATTTTGAGAAGGTTTTAGTTTTTTGATCCAACCCCCGAACTTAGAATCATCATAGTGGGTTATAGGCAACAGACATCACGTACTTACAACGTGTAAATCAGAAAACTTATAGTTCTGCCAACTAATGCTTTTGAAAAGGTCTCATGATGCATGCATAAAGATGTGACAATTGGAGGCATATGATATTCAAACACATAACCAAGTGCGCAATTCGACGATAAGCTGTGGTGCAAGGATACATAAACATAAAGTACTTTCTGTATTCTTAGTGTTGTACTGTGTAAAGTATTAGAGGATGGTTCCCATAATGGTTTCAGAAAATCTTATGGTCACTTTTAATGTTATGGTGGTAGGCTGTATTAATTGTGAGAAATATCCGATTTCTAATTGATATAACAAAGAATTATAGATGTGACAATTTATATAGGTGTATCGACCGTGTCGATACATATTTAACATGATTTCACGGGCGTGGGGTAGGCATGAGAGTTAAGGTCACACTGGTGTTGCATGGTTGAAGTTTTTTTCTCGTTTAGTTTTTTAGTTGATATACTAGATACACTTCCTTGGCCATTTGGACAGATCCATTCTCCTATTAAAATATCTGAGTGATTTGTTCTCCACATAGAAGAAAATCATAAGTCTTACAGGAGAGTAAAGTAGAAGAGGTGAAATTTGAGCAAATAAAACATATGAGCAATCAAGTTTTGACATCATATGTGAGAAGATGGTACGCAATGATTCAATGTGTGCAAATCAAAATTTTAAGATATTTAAAAATTACACAAGAAAATTGTTTCTAATAATTTTGCTCATTTTTGAAGATTCGACATCATCTAGTGATCATCTTAACTCTTGTAGCATTATGAATCAAATTTTACATTTTTGTTTAACCAATATTCATAGATTATAACATGAAATTCACTACAGAAGCAATCTGAAAGCTTGTAATGTATTGAAGATTTTGTTTGATTGTCCAGTTTAAGACTGCATTTGGTAAGTTAGAGATGTCGAAGCTTTTATGTGTTATAAAATATGAGTTACCTACATGTCACGTTAAGGGTGTCTCTTTTCGTTTTCTTTAGGATCTACTAAGTCCTTTTAAATCACTAAGCTGCTCTTTATTTAATTGGACAAGCTTTACTGCATATCAGCTGAATTCTCTTGCAAACTGCTGGCAATAAAGTCGTAGAGCCTCATGAAGTTGACTTAAGACAAAAGAAACTCGAGAAGTGTACGTAGGTCAGTTAGAAATTGGTTGCCAAGAATTTGTTATGTGATCTTGAATGGTTCAAGGACTGTATCACTGATGTTTTCTACTTTGGTTTATTTCTATTGCTTTTCTGTAGGGTTCTTCTTTCCTTCTGTTTACTGCTTCAGTTTAAATCTGCATGAGATTCACTCTAATTTTTCATACTCCTTTCTATTTCTTCTTTTCAGGCAGCAAAGAAGACCGCAGATAAAAGTAAGAACATTCTAAACAATATTGAACGTTGGCAAAAGGTGTGTCATATTGGCAAGTGTACGGTACTCCTCCTTGCATTTAGCTGCGTTCTCACCGTTTCTTACATCTATTTTGCAGGGAGTTGCAAGCACTGATGGTGAGTTTTTTCTGTCATATGGATTCACTCTACTATTGGTTTTACTACCCATGTCAAAGAAGGAGCTGGGCCGCTATTTTTGATTTTTTTATTATTTTTATAGAACTGGACCAGGCTGCCCGAAACGGGTGTGGTCCATGTACCAGCCCACACCTGGACCGGTGCATACCACCCATTTTTTACTGTTTTGGGCAGCACAGCAATCAGTGATCGTATCTTTATCATACTCATTTTATAATTCCAGCTGTTCATATTGAAAGGCTATGTTTAATTTGGTTAAAGATAAGAGCTGGCTTTTCTTTTTCTGAACAAATAGGAGTTCATACTAACTTATATTGCCATGAACCTTGCAGTATTTGGGGTGCCAATAGAGGTTCTTGTGCAACAGCAACAATCTACAAGGCCTGTTCCTCAAATATTGGTCAGATGTGCAGAAAATCTCATTATATCAGGTGGCTTGAGACAAAAAATCTGGAAAATGTTACTATTTTCTTAGAAATAATGAAACTGATATTGGCTTCTGTTTCACTAGGATTGAACTCAGAGAATTTGTTTAAAACCGAAGGAGATAGAAAAGTTATTCGTCAGTTGATTGCACTTTACAATCAAGGTACACCTTGAAGCTTTTTGTTTGTTGTTTTGCCATGCCAAAGGAATCATGTTTTCCTCGTGGGGTTTGAATATTGCAGACTGGAATGGATCAATACCAGAGGGTGTAAGCCCCATTGATGTGGCTGCTTTAGTTAAGTGCTATCTTGCCAGCCTCCCAGAGCCGCTGACTACATTTGCTTTATATCATGAGATTAGAAATGCAAGAAGTAGCATCTCTGAGTTAAGAGACAGTTTGAAGAAGCTTCCAAATGTGAATTTCATGACCCTAGAGTTTGTTACTGCTCTGCTGCTCCAAGTGAGCCGGAAGTCATTGCTTAACAAGGTAGTATCCTCTTCTTTTATCTTTAAAATTGGTACTGAACTATTTTAAGTATGAATTAAGCTCCTTTTTAGGTGGTTATGGTGAAACTTTTTTGTCTTTGGAAGTAATCTTATTACAGCCACACTTGCTGCTATTTTCAATACAAAACATGGGTGCACATTGATTTTATGCTGTGAATATCATGGGACGTCGTAGAACTCTTAAGTATAGGTTCATCCAATTTTTTCGTAAGATTAATGTGTATAGAGAGAGAAAGTCTGGTACCAATATGGTTCTTAGAAATCACAATAGATTTAGTTGCTACTATTCTCATTGTTTCTCGTATTTTGTTGCTTCTCAAATAATAATTTTTGACTTCGCGACAATCTTTTTCTAAATGTTTGATGTCAGCCAACTTTGAGATATAGCTATTCTTGGGACTGCTTTCTACTTGTTTCAGCATATGAATATGATTTTGCACCATATGCACAAAATCATGTTGTGATCTTGGGATTACAGTGGATTAATTCTTGAACCTGGAATCCCTCATCCAATTGAAGACACTTGGATTCCTCCCTGCCATCAAGACCTAGCTTCCTTCCTCCTGGCAATCCAGTCATTTATTTCAGGGAGTCTGGGTAACATGCAACTGTCCGACCATTCCATGCCACCTCCTCTGGTTTCAATGCATCAATGAAGCAGCAAAAGCTTTTATCTAATTCATTCCCCCCTCGGTTTTGTATCTTTTCAATTTCAACCTTTTCATTTTGTTATCTGTCTTCTTTTTTTCTCTGCTGGAATCTGTTAGTGTTGGAGACCTCCTTTTTCTTTGTATTCTGATGCTAAATTTATTGGTTTTATCATTAAGATCGAGATTGTTCTATTGCAATTTTGATATCCACTTAATTTCTTAAATGCAGATGGATGCTCATAGCCTGTCTGTGGAACTTGCACCTGTGATTATGCGGCAGCAAGGGGATCCAAGAGCAGATTTCTACAGTCATTTTTACTACACATCAAAAGATCCTTCAGGAACCATGGATCAGACCTTGAACCACAATAGTTGGGTTGACTATTTGGGTAAGTTTTGGTACTGTACTTGAACATGAACAGCTTATAACAGGATGAGTTTCCAAAGTTTTATGTGCTTATTCTTATTCATGCAAACCTACATGGTGACATGATCTGCCTCATCATCTCTATCATTCACTAGTTTTTTTATTGCACAAAAAAGTATGCTGCCTTTATATGATCTATATTTTGTCTCCTAAAATCTTTTTCTTCACCTTCATCGTGATGATTTTATCTTGATCAAAATTTCAATATCAGGCTTATTCTGTTTATCTTGAATGTCTATAGTCAGTGTACATATATAAAAGTAAGGCATTCCGAATCATGAATATATGTCCAGCATGGTCATTTAATGTGTTAAAATAATGTGAATGCTCAAATTACCTGTGGGATGTCTCAAAACCAACTGCTCTTATACGCCTTGGGAAATCTAGGTTTGTATGCATGGAATACAAACGAGAAGTCATATGAGATCTCCCAAAAGGATCATAGAGGGAATTTAATCTCTGGCTATATCTGCATAATTTTCTCTATTTTCATATTCTCATGTTCTTCTTTTTCTCCTTGTTGGATTTTGTGGTAGATGAGGATGAGGACACTGATGCATCTTCTCAAATCCCCCTAGATGATGATTTACCACCTGATTATGGTGCCATTGAAGTGATCCAGTGCCTCATTGAACATCACAATGCCGTTTTCACAGATGCAAATGAAACAATATGGAGATGATCCAGTTTGGATTTTGCTAGGTTTGTGAGAGTTTCACATGTGAAGCCTAGTCCAAAGAACTAAGTTTCATGTGGATCTCTGTCGTTTTATAGAATAGATTTGCCTTAGAATAACAAAAAAGTATAGGGCTTTTTTTTTTCTTCTTTTTATGGTATGGGGACTTAAGATTGGATCCACGTACTTTAACTAAAATCTGGCTGCAACTCATGAAGAAAAGATTTAGTTTTCTTTTGTCAGTCAACAAACTTCTTGGTTACAAATATTGTACAGTGATTTCTCTGCGTTTTGTCTATATAATTGAGTTGCAGACAACATAATATCAATGACTGATGGCTTTCTTAGAAGAGTGTCATCAATTCTCCTACTTACATCCACTCTTCGACACTCCATTCCACTGGAATGAGTAGTTGTATTTGACAGGGTCCAAACAGTTTTTTTTATTCAGGTTTCTAAGAATTAAATGACATAAATAATTCCTTGTAGCATTCTGGTCTGTTGACCGTGGAGAAAAATAGCATTTTTTTAGCCCTTTTTTGTTGAACACTTTTTTAAAAGCCCACAATGTCAATAATAAATAACGGTTGTAAATATTCGAGTTGATTATATATTACCTTATATAATTAGTTACCTTTAGCATCTTGATTTTTATATTTTAAAAAGTTATACTGATATCCGAAAGTAAAATATGTAAGTTTATTTACCTTAGCATCATTGGTTTTACTAATGAAAATAAAAAAATAAATGGTAAAAAAATAATTTTAATATTTCAGTTAGTAGTGACGGACGATGTTAATGGTGGAGGATGCAGATCAGCGACGAAGTGTTATGTGGCTTTGTCATGGAGCAACATTTGCGTCATTTGTAAGATGAAATTATCGGTGCTAGTCTTGGAATCATCAAGACCTTACAATTGGCTACCCAGCTTGTTCCCAGAACCTTCAATAGCATCTCTACCTTGCTTTTTCCTCTCGTGCTCACCTCGTTATCACTGTTGGCCAAAGTCTTCACAATCGCCTTCGCCTCATCCACCTCTTTGACGTCCCTCACCATCTTATCTCCGTTGCTCTTTACCAGGTTCGGTAGCATAGTCGCAGTGTTTTCCCTTGCCCTCCCGCTTCGCCTAACCTCCGGATCCATTAGGATACTGACACCGTCCACCCTTTGAAATGCCTTCACGCTCTCGTCGCATCCTGCCACATGGGTGATCACCATCGTCGCGTCCACCACCATCCCCTTTCGCTTGTCCTTCACCACCAGTTCAAAGAGGGGTGGCACGATGCCCAGTTCGATGAGGGCAGTGCAGTTAAGTGGGTAGATGATCAGGCGAAAGTCGACCTTGAGTATGTCCTTGATGGACCTAGTCAGCACATCAGAGGCACCAAGGAGATCCACGAAGGTGGCGATGAGGGTCTCTTTTGACTTGATGATGGAGCGGTATGCTTTATTGGAGAGAAGGCTATAAAGGGTTGCGGTGGGGGAGAGGAGGCGAAAGGCAATGACGAGGGCGTTGAGGATGCCTGGGGTCTACTTGAGCGCCTCGTGGGCCAAGATGAAGAGGTTGAGAAGAGTAGCGGCGACGTTCTCTAAGCCTCGACTATGTACGAGTGGTGGTGGTGATGGTTTAGGAGGCAAGTGATAAAAAAGGATAAGACAACAATATCGACGAGGGGGGCACGCATCTCCGGGTCTTGCTTTGACAAGCGATGAACCTTCGCGATGGCTTTAGTAGCGAACTTCGATTCCATGGTAACAGAGCACCAATGCAGACGCAGAGCGGAGGAAGGGCTGCTCGGCAGTTGCGTCGGTGTCGATGCCAACAATGTCAATGTCCGCTACCACCGTCGTTCGTCACCACCAACTGGAACGTTAAAATTATTTTTTTTACCTTTTGTTTTCGTATTTTTGTTGATAAAACTGACGTCGTTAGGATAACCGGGCCTAGCTATTTTAATTTATAATTATAAAAATATCATATTTTTTAAATTATAAGGATGGAGATGTTTAAGGTAACCCATTACAAGGCTAATATATAATTAGTCCTACATATTCTAACACACAAATTCGAAATGTTGCTTGGTTGAATCAGAGTTGCTTCTATGCTTCGAAGGAAATCACAAGAGAAGAGAGTAGGAGTACTTAAGATAGATCGCCCTGTGGCCGAGTCCTCTCCACCTCTGCAAGCTCCCACCCGAAGGTCGGAGTGTTCCACTTCTCTCTCTCTCTCTACCCATCTCAAGAAGAAGCACTCAGGCTTCCTACATCATCACAATCCCTTCCGCCAGTCTTCCTGCTCACATAATGTCCTTCCGACCTCAACAACCTGCTAATGAGATCATCCACAGCATAGAACAAAAGCTCTTTGTCTTTGTTGCATACTCTATAGCTCGAACAGAGGCTGATCAAAGATGGTAGCATGGCACTATATAACCCCTTCTCAGATTCCAAACTATTGTAATTTATTTGGATGACGATCTCATCATCGCAACAGAGTCATAATAGATTATAATAAGAAGTAATTTAATATATCATCCAGTATCGTTGAATCACTGTTGCAGTAATAAGAACAGTGTTTCCAGAATCAAACCATGTGGCATTATCATTCCAAAATTTCGTTGATCATAACAATGACTGAGGAATTAATTGACTCGGTGGCATGCAAGATTCAGCTGTGTGGGTTGGAGTTGGAGTAGGCGTGAGAGACCAAAGGCTGGCAGTGATGCCCTCCTCTGCTTGCCCCCACCTCGTTTGCAGTGATTTCGAAGTCCACACTCCCTTCAATTCCTCCCACAGGCTTCACTCGATCCACTTCATCATGCCAAAAGCTCAAAGCTGTCGTCTTTCCCATGGCTTTGTCCCCCACAACCCACACCCCTTTATAGGTAAAGGCAGACATTGGGTTAATCCACTCAGTGTTCTCCCACCATCTTGTCTCAAAAGTCTCTCGGTGACTTCTTCCTCCATTTCATCCTCTTCTTGCCCGGCGAGATTCCTTCGTTTGGAAGGTGACCCGGAAACCACCACCTCAACAAATCAGACTGAGACATGGGGATATATATATATATGCATTGATTAGCAGACACAGAGATCTAGTGGTGTTTTTTCTTGGCTGCTAAGCAAAAACAAACAGCAGTAGCTAACAAAGATATCGTCTGTGACAAGAGAAAAGCTCGAGTTTTCTGTAGCAGTTGAATGCATCATTGTGTTCCTTCAGATTTCACTTCATCACAGCATTCTGAAGCTCTCTTTTTTGACTGCATCTAACATCATTTGAGATGGTAATGATTCCAGTTAGGTAGGGACAGGACAAGAGCTTGGTTTCTGGGTCACCTTTTGTCACTCCACTGGGCTCTCCTGCAGTGCACTGTGCACATGCTCAGCTCCTCCTCATTCTTCAGTATCTTTCTCATCAGTGCAAATCTTGTACTCCCAACCCTAAATCCCAAACATATTGTGGATATTTTCTTTCTTTTTCTCCACAATAACAAGCCCATGATGGACCTTTTTTGGATATAAAACTTCAATCTCTACCTACACCTCACATGCAAACTGAGACAAGAAGCAAGACAATGAAGGCATTCTTGAAGGGAATACACAACCTGGAGATGATAGAAAACAAAAGGGAATGACTTCAAAGGAATGCCATTCCATATCTTATTGAATCCCAGAGAAAATTCTCCAAGCCTCCTTGTTCATATCATGTGCTGACTCTAAACTATATAATTCATCTGCTCACAGAAGGCACATCACATTAGAAACATCATGGCCAATTATTGATGGGTGTGGGTTGATAGCACATCTTGGAAATGACCTAAAGATTAGATTATGATGTTGTTTGAAGAATTTATCTTGAAAAGACTTGATTATTATATCTTGCTTATGATTCCCACATGAGTTCTACCTTGTTTCATGAAATGTTAGTTTGAAAGGAGATGAGATTGGAACATGGCATTTTTGTATGGTTGCTCAGATCATATGTGAGGGTGGGTCATCTCCTTAATGTTGACATGGTAACTAACAATAGCAGGGTTAGATGCACAAACACTGGTTGAGATTTCATGTCTCCTTCCATTGTTTGGTGGAAGTCTTCCAAGTAATCCAAGATGAAGGAAGGATGATGTTACAAGTTGGAGTTGGGTCCATCAACAATGAAAGATCTACTTTGCACCAAACAAGTACAATAAGACGACACTAATTGAAAAGAATTGTTAGTGTTCGATCCATGGAAGCACAGAGCGAGGATAAGGCTGCGTGCAATACAAAGGAGTAGAAGGAGAGCACTCCACCCAAAGCTTCTCATGACAGAATCCAACTCAACTACTATGAATCCAAACCAAGATTGCACTACAACTTGAACAGAACCCACTGGCCAAAAGCCACCAACCAAGCAGTCTATTCCAAAGCGATCACCACCACCACCTCCTCCTCCCTCTCCCTTCCGCAACACCACATAAGATCACCTCTCTCTCTCTCTCTCTCTCTCTCTCTCTCTCTCTCTCTCTCTCTCTGTGAAGGTGTCATTTGTACTGCTTAGGTGATCTTGTTCTTGGCCGACACAGCCGTCATCGTCGTCGCCAAATGGCGGCCGGGTGGGTTAAGTCGCTGCACTGCAAGTCTAATGCTGTGGACGACGTCGTATACAACCGGACGCCGTCGTCTTCGTCTTCTGCTAGGAAGCCGTTGCTCTCCTCCGTCTCCTGCAGCAACACCTCTCACGCCATTAAGGACGTCTTCCTCTTTCCAAAGTACCTTTCCTCGTCGGCTTCGTCCTCATCCTCGCTTCCAAAGAAACCCCGGCCTAAGGCGAGGCCCAAGTCCAAGCTTAAACCGACGTCTGCCCGCCCGCCCGCCTCGCCGGTGGCGGGACTCGTGGGGCCGGCCCACGCGGACCCATTCCCGACTCTGGCGGAGCTTCCCACCGGTCACTCGTCGCGGCGGGTGGTGGAGATCATCTTCAGCTCGAGCTGGTCCTCCTCCGGCGGCAGGCCCGCCGCGGCGTTCCCGGGCGAGATCGAGATGCTGTTCCGGGTCCACAACCCGGCGCGGACGGTGGCCCGGTTCGAGGAGCACCGCGCGGCGGTCCGTGCCCGGGCCGCCCGGTCTGACGACGCGCGATGCGCCGCCGACGGCAACGAGATGATGCGGTTCCACTGCGGCGTCGGCGGAGGGGTCGTCTACGATGCCGGGGTGGTGTGCAGCGCCGTGTGGTCGGCGGGGGGGAAGGTGGAGGGTGTCCGGACCTTCGCGGGGAGCGGCGGAGCGCACGCTAGCGGGGGCGGGGGGACCGGGCGGAGGGCGATGCTGGTGTGCCGCGTCATCGCTGGCCGGGTCAAAGCCGAGTTCGACACCGAATCGGAGGCCGAGTCGGTGACCCTGGAGAACGGGGAGCTTGTGGTATTTGATCTCAGGGCGGTGCTTCCTTGCTTCCTGATCATCTACAAGCTCTAAACTCAAATCCGTAGTAATCATTTTCGTCCTCTTGTTCTCTCTTCTATTCTTGTGGCGATTCTCTTAACTCGAGCTACTGACTCGGTGGTGAACAGTGTTTTTCTTGGTGTAAAAGCTTCTCCTTTTTCTATCTGAAGGTATAGAATCACTTTTCATGGGTTGCTTTCTGTCTTCTTGTTCCCGTAAGTGCTGGTGTGACCGTCATTCTTGTCTTTGATGTAAGCAACTTGTCGTCTATTTGTTGGATTTGTTTGATGTGATTTAGAGCATTTGAAGTCGTATGTGCAAATGGTAGGAGTAGTGTT
The DNA here is from genome assembly GCF_036884655.1 of Musa acuminata AAA Group. Lineage (NCBI taxonomy): Eukaryota > Viridiplantae > Streptophyta > Magnoliopsida > Zingiberales > Musaceae > Musa > Musa acuminata. Next base: position 43,702,594 of record NC_088341.1, read on the forward strand.
TTTGTCTTGCCATGGAAAGCCAGAGTCCCCAAGAAGGAAGGAATCCATGCATGTTCTTTGTATTCATATCATGTATGACTACATTATGCATCTCCATCTTGAAGAACAACTCGTAACAATGGCCTCAAATTTCAATGCAATAAACCTAATAGTTATTCCAAGTATCAGATTTATATCAGATCAAAACCTATAATACTCTTCTTGTTTACAATGAGTCGTCATATAGAGAATATGAAGTTACTGGATTGAAACAAACAGAATAGATGTTTGTAAAACACTTGAAAAGCATACTACTGATATTGGAAAGCAAGATCCAAAGAAAGATGTTTGCTTTGACTTCATTTTTGTTGTAGCTAATCAAAGAACATGAGGTCATAGCTTTCGATGCATCAACAGCAGGGCCTTCTGGCAACCAATTAAGAAGTCAAACAGTGGTCACATGAGAAAACAAAACTTAGGAAGCATCTGAATCCCAGGCATCTGATCTCCATTGGATTCATCCAATGAACAACCACCACCACCACCACCCCTGAGCTATTCTTCCTTCTCTTTATTTCTAGTCCTTGGAACCCATAAATAATTACCAGTTCATTTATATTTATGGTATTTATTGGGTAAGCATTTGGCCACACCAACCCACTTGTTTGCTATCAAGCACCCAAACCCTTCACTGCTGCAACAACTGATGACCCATTTAATACCTAGACTGCTCAGTCTTTTCATATGCAGGTGAGGGTACTTGAGTGGCCAAAATATTCCCTGTAGATTTGATGTAAACTCCCATCTGATGTGAGCTGGTGCTTATCGTCTTCAACATGAATGCAATATTTGAATTGGATTTCCTCTATCACTTGTACTCTGCCTGTTTCCTCAACAATGCTGTGTTTTGTGTATCCTTCCCTCACATAACAGATAACACCATAAAAGACAATGCCGTGTTTGGGTATCCTTCATCACATAACAGATAACAACACCATAAAAGATATGGCTAGATATATCCACTGTTGCAGTTTGTCCACAACAAGAAGCATTTAAATCAGTATAATCATGTCTCCAGTCCAAAATCTAAAACACAACAGTCCTTTGCCCTTGAGAAATCATTACACTGCAGTTTTCATCATGTTTTCTGACCAGTTCAGCATCAATCTCATTGTTGTTATAATTCTCGGCAGCAAATAAGAGAAAAAGAGACCATTATTGAGGCAAAACATAGTTTAGCACTGGTTTTCATATCACAACCTGAGTACACTAAATCTGCCTTTGGTTGATTTCACTCCCTCAAATTTATATCTGTTAATACTTTGGAAGAATACCAACCAAGTTTTGATCAGATATTTCCATCTCTCAACCCACATTCTTGTTCTCAAATGCCTAGTCGTAAAGTTAAACTCATACGAAAAAAGAAGGCAAGGCTGCAGTTTTAGAATGTGATGCCACCCACTATGGAGATGATACAACAATTTTTCACCCACATTTAACATGAGATTACATATGCTATGAGCTGCTGACCGGCATCCTGCAGGCTTAAGACGATCCTGAATCAAATAAAAGCTTCGCGCAGGTGTGTGGGTAGCTTTAGTTCGGGCTCGAATTCACCAAGTGGTGAGAAGTAATAATCAACCATGTCTTTGGATACTTTCTCTAATGTTGGAGGATCCCACTGCATTATTCATAGATGGAAACTCTTCAGAAAACAACAAATGAAAATTTGAACCATCTGAAGCATCACTGGAAGTACCTTAGGAGCCAAATCCTTCTCAACTAGCCGTGCTCGAACACCCTGTACAAAACAGAGGTAGGTTAGGAAACCCTAGGAACAAACTTATCCTTCTAGCAGATCAATGATTCCAGTACCTCGCAGAAGTCATGAGAAACCGGCTTTGAGATCCCGTGAAGTGACATTCGATACTCCCGAACAAGGCATTCATCGAGAGTTTGAAATCTACCTTCGCGTATCTATCAAGTTGTCAGAGGAAGCATTGGTAAATAATTAATTACAGAGGAAGCAGCATTCAGTGAGGTTCTAGCAACTTACAGATCGCAGGGAAACCTTTAAACTCAATGGAGAAGCTTCTTTTAATTTTTTCAAAGCAGAAGCACACCAATCTTGATTTGATCTAGCTACCTCAACTTCCTGTGTATGATAAAGAACATTAAACAGGAAATATGGCATGAGAAGATTAAAAAAGTGCAAATATTATTCCTCTGATGCGAACAACAAGAAGGCTGTCACATTTGATCTCCACAAAGTTCAGCCCAATCGACAGTCTGAGTTGCTTGATAATGTTTCACCTTTATGAGAATAGTCTAAATGTACTAGATCCGTGAAAGTGATTATGTACAGCATGGTCGAACTGTCCGAATGTTTAATAGCATAAGAATAATTTGTCTGCTACACTATCGTTGAGTCAGATAAGAAATAGATAGTTGTACTAATTGACTGTTCTGTAAACACCCAAGAAAAGAAACTTCCATGCTCAACAAAATTAATGGAACAGAATCATTCACTATTGTCTGTTCAAATAAATAAGGTTAACATGAAATTCAGTTCATGGATGTAGCAGGTCTACATGACAAGTTGCTTCAAATTGCAACTTTAAGTAAGGTTTTATATCTCCTCTAAATGTATAAAATGATCTAGAAAATATTAAGATAGTTCCACTTCATGTAAAAGTTACGTTGATTAAAATATCCTAATAGATACAGGAATTTAGCAATGCCTTGAAGGAATTATAAGATTACAGTTTGAAACTTTAAAAATATCAGAACAGGGCAGGGACGAGATTGCATTCTCCTAAAAGGTGAATGGTGAATTACATGTCATATCAGTTTAACAAAGTTGTACTTAAGACCTAAGATCATGTTATCCCCCATCAGTTTTCATATATAAACTGGATCATGCTAACATAAGCAGGATGCCCACCACATGTACAAATTGATCAGATAAAAATTTGCACAGATCATTGGAAAAAGGGGAAGCTTACCAAAGCATCCAAAATTTCCTCAACTGTTTCATGGCCAAAGCATTTATCTATCACCTCCAGCCTGAACAAGGGAAACAAAGAAAAACAAGTTCAAATAAGGTACAGTGATATTAGCTTTAATATTGTAGATACAGATAATTTGCAAATGGACTGAGTATGGATGATCAGAGTAACTATTTATGTTCATTATTTTGTATAAATAAGAATGACTAATATAGAAAAACTAGAAATTACAAATAAAGCCTACTCAAGGAAAAATGTAAAGGTCCATATATTATAAATATCTTTATTTTATGTATGTACGTTGTGAATCACTCACAACTACATCATTGCAGCTATGAAATGTATCATGTACTCCCAGATTATGTGTTTATGAAAGAAACTTATGATTAGCAACTATTAATCTACATAATCACAGAGCATCATTAACAGAGTATTATTTATCTACATATTAAAAGGACTTGTGAAGAATTTCAAGCATGAGAACACCTGTGGACGATGCTAGTCTTATCTGGATAGACAAGATCGCCATATTGTGCTAGTGTAGAATCAATGACTGAAGGATCATCTGTGATCAACTTAGCAAGTCGTTCATCAATCCAATCAAGCCTCTACAAACAAAAAAGAAAATATATTGTAAGAAAACCAAAGGGAATGAGTACATAACTTTTGAAAATTGAGTAAAGGAACAACTGCTCTCAGTGAAAAATGTGTAGCAAGGCCAACTGCAAGCATATCTACACCATTGAGCCTCTCGCCAGTTAGGGCCAAGTATTCCCCTATAGAAAGATCATAACAAGAACTGTGTGAAAAGAGTTTGTCAACATAGCTGCTAAATAAAATCATATCAGATAACTAGAATCAGCTATACAATGATAACAAATAACAAAAGAATGTGAAAAAAACCCATGTGAAGATAATTAGCCAAAATAGAGACAAAAGAATGTAATGGAGTGAAAAACAAACATAAACAATACTAAAAATGCATACTTTTGTCATTCAAACCCAATAAAATTCATCAAGATTCTTCTGTTACATAAGAAAAAACCCATGTGAACCTAGAAACTCATGCTTATGAGCTTAGTAGCTTGAAAGTTGAAACTAAACTCTTCTACAAACAAGACATTTGCACATAGAACTACTAGCAGCAAAGGATATGAACAGCAAACAATAAATTGTGTCAACTGTCAAGTACTAAATATTTCCACATTGAGCAAATTAAGACAAATTAAAAGTTGGTCATGCACCACAAGTGCAACTTTGTAAAAAAGTTGTACCTATATAACCAGTTAGACGTGATAAATAGAAGGAAGCACCAGCATCAGGATGGAAACCTATATGAACTTCTGGTGTTGCAAAGATCTGAAATTGTTCAGAAAAGTTGAAAACATTTCAGAAATGCGTAAGTTAACAAGTAGACTCAACCAGAAATGATGTTACAAGGACAAGTATGTATAAATTCTTTTCATCTGTATAATACGAATTGTCAAATATATATTATATTTTCGGTAAGCGTAAAAATGATCATGCCCACAACCCATTGAAACTAACTTCAAGAAACATATATATTGGTACGTTTGTGTTCATTAAAGCTAATAAAAAAAACATAACTCAATGGTGGCAAAAGATTCATTTAGCAGACTTTAAATAGTTGAGACATTATGGATTTTTGTTTTCGTTGTAAATCTAATAAAAAAAGAAAGACCAATGAGAAGGAAATAAAAATGAGGTGCTCGTAATCAGTTTAAGATCCAATTTCAGAAATGCTCTTATACATCTTTATATGTAACAAGCTAAAGACAGAGTACAATTGACAAACAAGAGAAAACAAATTTTATAAAGTCACTAAAATTAAAATTTTTTATCTGCTTAGCTTTTTCTTAAATAGTACTGTAATCAATGTGCAAAATGTGACTAAAAGATAAGAACACCATATGAATTTGAACAATGATAAAGGAACTAAATTTCAATTAGCACATTCCACAATTAAAAGCAAAATATAAGCATGTATACAAATGAACTTTTCGGTGTAAATGCATGGCAAAAGGCCATGCAATATTATAAAAATCCTTGCTTAATCTAAAACCAAAAGTTCGCAATTTCTATAAACTAAAATAACATCACAAACCTTAACAACTAACTTACTAAAATAAACAGCTACAATAACCTATAATACAAAATAATAAGTTGTGAATTTCATATCATGGATATGGAACTCATACAGTCTTATCAGTTGCAATACGAAATGTCCCTGGAACTGAGACTCCTGCTCCGCCCCCCATGGTAACACCATCCAAAATTGCCACCTGCATGGGATGATTCAAGTACAAGTCATTTGCAGAGCTGCTGAGAGCGAAAGGATTTGATTTGGAAAAGTACAATAAAAGCACTATGAAGTATAGAGGGGATCGGAAAAAAACAAACTGTCACAAGAGAATGATATGAACACTTAAAATACCAGCACATTTACAGGAGTAATGTTATCATGAAAAAAGATTAGAAAAAAAGATTTTCAAATGGTGAAACTCTTGAAATTATGCAAGACAAGAAACCAACTATATCTTAAAGAATCTGCAAAACCTTCTTCAGGATCCAGAAGACCTAAGATTGCTTTAATATACTAGCAAAAGCAATAAAAATAAGTTTTCTAAGGAGAATTGGTAAGCATGCAACAGATTTACTACTTGGACAACATCTGGAATCACTGGAGTAAATGAAATGGCCATTATTTGAATTTCTTTACTCTTGGCTTAGGAATTTTATGATGTTCTCTACATCACCAATATTCCTAAGATAATTCTAATCTTCTCCCTCTTAGGTCAGCGCCAAGTTCTTCCAACAATGAGTCCAACCTTCCGCTGGGATAAATGAAATACCAATTTCACAAATTGGTCCAATTTTCTTCTTCAAGATTTCGAAAGAACTGAAGAACAGCCAAGTTTTCATTCTTCAGCACAAAAAATGTATGGGAAATGGTATGATTACTACTCTATGCATCAAGCATACAATAAGTAGAACAAGACAAAGACAATTTTGTTAAAGCTATATTGAATCAGCATATTACAAAGAGTGTAAACTTTATAAAGGTTATACTCACATGTGGCTTCAAATATGTGCCTAAAACATAGATGAATGTGTATAAGTTCCTGAAGAAGTCCTTGCAATCTTCCATTTTCCCTGCATGAGAAAACTAAAAGGTCATAAACATTCTAGTGACATCAATTTAAAATACAAGTTACAAAACAACAAATGTGGTCTGAGGCTCTTACCCATGTTTCCTTGTCTTAAAAAAAATCAGAACCATGAAGCAAATTTGACTTATTGTGGAAACAATTAGAAGGAACTGAACATCCACATGATGCCATAATCAGTATCATAAAGAAATAAGTCAAGCTAGTCAGGTTTTGATTTCAACTGATTGTTTCTCTTCAGAACTAATACATACATGTGCTCACCACAAGAACCTAAGGCATTAGAAAGAATACTTCTCTTATTGTAACACAAACTTCTCTAGCCTTATGCTCCACATAAGAGGCCGATTGATTAATTATAATTTTATGATCTGTCCCGACAGAATCATAATCGATCAGCAAATGTTTGACTGAAGTATCACTTGTGATATCTCACAAGGTTGTAGAGAAGGTAGCATGCTTGTCTTTCCATCTCTTTTCCTTTCTCCTACACGAAGTAGGGAAAGTAAATCTTATCCTCCCACTATATTCTTCTAGCGTATCTCTCTATGTTTGAAGGTAATAAATTCTGCCTTTAATATGATCTTTTATGACCTTGATTTCCTCATGAGAAGCCCAAGGAACCCAAAAGCACTTATAACAGACTATTCAGTATTAATATTCTTCAACAAATGATACACCAATATTTAAATAATAGATAAAAAAAATTCAGAGCTTATCTTGGAGCAACATTCAACTTAAGCTTTCCAAAGTGAAGTACAGAACCAAAATACTATTCGACGGAGACCTCTTCATAAGAAGACCGAATTGCTTATCCTGATAACGTTACAGACTCACAATTAAAGATAAGAAGATCGAGACCTTCCCATCAGGTGCATCATTTTGGCATTCGTACAAATGGTCTATTCTTTCTTTCATTTTGTTTTCACTTTGATAACATGCCACAATGCCAACCATCCAGCATGCAAAGTAAAGTAGTAAACTAAATGCTTATAGGGCATATCATGAACGTTCTTACATAATCTAACAAAGAGTGTACCTTCATTAAGCAACCGATGAAGGGCAACAACATCCCCACCAGCACAAAATGCTCTGCCACTGCCCTTCAGAAGATCAAGACCACATTTAAGCTTCATATTTCACGATAACTGTAATGGTTCCCAAAATAAGCAAGAGCTTACCTTCATCATGACAAACCCAATATCAGGATTATCCTCCCAAGTTTCATAAAACTTCTTCAACCGAACTGCCTATAGAAGACCACAATACCTGAGTTCACTCTTGGTCAAGCAAAAGTTCGAACACCGCAACTACATCAAGAAAGCATACCATATTGGTCGTGAGAGCATTAAGAGCAGAGGGCCGGTTAAGAATCGCGGCGCGGGCGCTCGCCTTGCCCTCTACAAGCACCTAAGTCCAGCGGAGAGCAAGAAAAGATGAGAAAAGAATAGTGAGATGAGAAGGAACGAGGAATGGTGGTGGCCTCACCTCGTTCTGTGGTTGGTCATCATGGGCGGACAACGGGCGCGTCGTCGTCGAGAAGGATGAAAGGGCGCAGCGGATATCGGGGAGGGACCGCCGGCACGACGCGAGGCCTCTGAACTTGTGCATCTCCGAGCGCCCCAATGGCCGATGTCCGTCGAGTAGGGTTGCAGAAGAGGACGGGATCTGTCATATATATATATATATATATACATATACATATATATATATATATATACATATATATATATATGTACATATATATATATATATATGTATACATATATATATATACATATATATATATATATTTGTATGTATGTATGTATGTATGTATGTATGAATTGGACCAACGCGATAATATAGTTCAAAAACGTTCAAAAATTCTCCAAAGTAGTTTAATGCATTAATAACAATATTTTTATATGATTATTCTGTATGCAACCGTCTACACTTGTTGCATAAATCTGTGAAGAGTTTGTTATGTGCAAACGGTAATTGATGGTGCATAGAAGTCATGTAGGTGTAGTGATTCGTTCTTCTTCATCGCTTATGTGGATAAGCGTCAAGAACTGGCGATGTGCGCTCCCGCTTGATTCGCACAAACTGCCAGAAGTGCACTCCCCGACGATCCCTCTGTGCTCGTTGCGATGATGGAGTGCTCTCGTAGGCTCGGGATGTTGGTTAAAGCCCAGTGCATCCTGGACCAGATGATATGACTTCGATCTTTGCCGTCAAATGGGACATACAGCTCGATGCTGCGTGTTCTCGGAGGGTCTGGATCTCTTCTTTCTATTGGCTTTAGCAGGTATTTTTAACTCTTTACCTGGTTGTAATCTATTGATGGCTCGTTTGATCTCGAATGGGCACTAGGATCAGGCATATGACCTGTTTGTTATAATGGTTAGCACAGCACTTCATTCGTGTATTGGTATTGTCCAAGGGAGGACCCATTATTGAGGTCGAACGCGTTTGCAGAGTCGTTTTTGCAGGATCGGAATGTTGGTTGAGGCCCAACACGTTCTGGACCAGATGATAAAACTTCGATCTGGCCATTAAATGGAACATGCAGCTCTATGCTGCTTGTACACTTTTCCGAAGTGATGTTATCGGAGGCTCTGGATCTCTTCTTCTTTCTAATGGATGGGGTTGGTAATTTACCATATTTATCATGTTGTAATCTACTGATGGTTGGTTTAATGTTGAAGGGATACTTGGATCAGGCATATTACCTGTTTGATATAGTGGTAAGCACAAGATTGGCCCCACTCCACGAAGGTTAATATTAGTATATGGAAAGGAGGTCGGATCATCGAGGCCAAACATGTTGCAGAGTTATGGAGCCTTATGGTCTTCTATTGGATCATGTGATTCTGCCTAATTTTGGGTATTCTAGGGAAGGAAAGTTGGAGTTGGCTCTGAATGATCAAACAATGAAAGGAAATACCTCTTCTGAGCTTGATGCCTTTGCCTACGGTATCCTGACATATGACTTTGCTGAAATTGGCTATGTTGATTCAGCAGGAGATTCATGGAATTGAACGATTGGGACCAATTTGGAGACCACTGTGGTGCCTTTTTTACAGCAGAATGATCAGTTGGTACTATTTGCTTTAGAGCTTCCTGATATGATGCTTAAGGATGGTTTAGCCTCTAATGGGCAAGAACCACATCTTCGTTTTCCTTTCTTCAGTAATCTTCTCATCCTTTTCCTATAGTTTGTTTACACATTATTTGACCGCATACAGAATTCATGCCCGTCAACTTACACATGTGAAGTTATATAGGTGCTAAATTGGATGATCCTGTTCATACGGAATATGGCCTTTTTTAAAAAAAATAAACCACCCAGGATTTAACTCATGAAAAGTTCTTCTGTTAGGGACCACTAGTATTTGTTATCCCGAACATGTTCCCAGAATTAATCGTTGCATTGCCAGATTATGTATCATTATAGTTGCTTTAGTTTTTGATGAATTAAGTTGCAAAATGATCATTCTGTCAAACTACCTCTTTTTCTTCTAAAATCATCTTATAAGAAAACCAGGGTCATAGAGTTACAAAACTTACTCAAGAAATATGATATAGAAGCAGCTGGAAAATTAGTTGATTTAGTTATTACTTTCATTTCTCGGAAGATACACAAGAGTTAGTTTTTCAGTGATTAGTAATTTGCATTTAATTTTTATCCTTTTTTAAAATGTTCTTACAATTTGAGATAACTGAGCCTCTATGCTGAAATTTCATATCTGAATGGTATAGAAGTGGTAATTGAACACAATGACCATAAGCAAGTGTGGACTTTAAAGAAGTATGTAGTTCACGCAAATGACAGTTATACTGGAACTTAATGCAACATTTGAGGTTAACCATGCACTTGGACAATTTCTAGATCATGTGCTGCATGTTATCACCAACCAAGAAGACTTTACTTCTGGGGTTTAATAGGTTATTATTTGGTCGATAAATAGGGAAAGTGGATTATCCTATCAATGTTAATCATCATCTACGTTATGGAGTGGGTTTCATGTGGAGTTCAACAGAAGATGAATGGTGATCTGACATGGAAAGCGAGTTTAAAAGGAGAAACTTATCAAAGCACACTGAAGCCGACTTCCGTGGTCGCATTCAGAAAACTTCATTTTTGTCTGGTGAGGATGTTTTTCCCTCTACTTTGTGTTATAGCTGCTATAGAATTGCTGTAGTATCTGATTACCAGTAGTACATGTACATTACAGAATAGTACTTGGAGTAATATATGTACCTACAGAATACTGCTCTCTCAGTTGCCATTTTTGCTCATTAAGTCATTCATATATAGCTTAAGGTGTTTCTTTTGTCTTTTCTTTTTTTGTCTAGATCATCCTTTGTGGATGTTTGAGCTGTCTGCATCAACTATACTCATTCACAATTCAATTTTTGTGATTAGTCTCATGATTTATATTGTGATTGCTTTATATAAACTTGTACGAGTATGATTAAGAAACATCAAATTCCATCAAATGGTTCAAAGAAAGGCCCATGTGCTTCAGCCTTTCTAATTTTGAGATAAAGTAGCAGTTGACTGCAGGATCACCATGCACAAGTTCTAAACAAACACATATGCTTTCTCCGGCCTTCATTTAGTGGCATAGATATAAATCTGTCACCTTTTTTTTGTCAACTTAAAGGAATCAACAGCTTTAAAAGGAATGTGTCTTCCACCTGTATCAGGACATGGCAGGTGGGTCTTGTATGTCCCCTTTGTGAATGTTGGCATTTAAGTTGGAACTAATGTTTGCGTAAGCATCAAATGTACTGGTTTATCATTGAGACCGGTGCAAAAGAACTGTAGGTATGTCATCCTATATGTCCAAAGTGCTGCACTTCTTATGGGTTTCAAGACCTTTAAAACTTGCTTTTCTTATGAATGTTGATGCCTCGTGTCTTGTGGCAAGGTCCCTTCATAGCTCATGTCGCCATCTATGTGCACATACGCATCTGTCAGCAATCCTGACAGGAGTGTGTGTGTGCACATCACAGTTCATATATGCATTAGTAATGTAGACCTAATAGCTACAGATTGTTTCTGTTGTTAAAAACATGACTTAGATCATATCACATCCATGTGGGCTTAGCTCTTAGATGAAATGATAGAGATCTGTATTTTAATAGTTTTCTTGCATCTGTATGAGCTGCACTTATATCTTCTATAGATTTTTCGCAGAAGTACGTAATTAAATATTTAGAGCACACTCATATTAGTGATGTTAATTTTCTCATTCTCCGTTGTCTCATGTTTTTCTTCATGCATTTTATGTCATGCTTTGTCATGTTGACGTCTCATTTCCACTTCCTTCCATCCAATCAACCACAATGACGTCGGCTGACATACTTATCAAGTTTGATTTAGGATTAGACAAGAAAATTTGATGAGTGCCAGCATCTATGTTTGTCTTATGAGTTTGATCGAGAGCCAAAATTAATCTTGCAACAACCACTTGATGTAAAGAGGATTAATAAGTGAATCCATGGCTTATTTTGATTGGCTTAATTAAGCTCTTGTTTTTTACTTGCCCTTTCTTCTCTTTATCTTGGGTTGATTCTAAACATTATCAACATATGCTTTCCTCACCTTCATCGAACAATGCGATTAGTATCTTAAAAGTTTCTTCACTCTTTTCCGCATTCTTGTCTCAGTTGCATCTGAAATCATAAACATCATCATATGTGCTGAATCAGAAGCCACTGAGACCTATTCCTATTGTTAGACAAAGCCAACTTGACATGTTCATCAGGGCCCTTCACCTACTCTCGTCTTGATGACAAGTTGTGACCAAATATGAATGACCCACCCTGCATCATATGTTGCAGTCAATCAGCAGAAACTTCACCCATTTTTGTTGATCTACCGCTGGCTATGCTTTGTTTGCAAGTGGGTTTAGGATTTAGGGCACTGCAAGTGGGTCGCCAGAGACTTCTTTTGCTTTATTTTACTCTCATCAGTTTCCATGTACGGCACTGCACGGTACGTCGATGGGATAAGATGTCTTTTTCGTGCTATTTCTTTGATGAAATTGTCGTCCTCGTGGTTCACACTAGGAGCTTGAAACTGTGGCTGCCTGCTAAAACAAATCCCCCATTGCCAATTTTCGTTTGTCTGGATTTTTTTTTTTTTTTTTGTTGAAGAGATTTGTGCTCTTACATCTTTGTCATTTGTTCGTCCAAATAATCGTGTGCCTTTTACTTAAAAGAGAGACATGCCCTGTGCAGCCCTGTTCGTCTCCTGGATGTGGTGGACAATATCGGAATCTCGACTCAAGTGGGGACGCGAAGCGGCCGTTCTTATGCGGGTTGCAGCGGCACAAAAGTCTATGGTGGTGTATCGTCTCATTCTCTGTCCCCGTACGGCATTGCACGGCATTGGTAAGTCTTCTTCCCTTGCTTTTGACGCTTAAGCTTTAAACCATGATTCTGTGCATAGGAATGATATACTAGTCACTAGCCAGTTGTCACTATTTATCATTACTTTTCTCATTATAATAATAGGCAGAAACTACTTGGCATAATCTTTAAGTAAGGATTAAGATGTTCTACCTGTCAAACAAAACTATTTTAAACTTAATCAGATTACTTTGACCAAGATCATCTAAATAGTAACAACCAATCCATAGGGAATTGTGTAGCTTTGAGTAACCATCTCTTGGTCAAGTCAATCCAATTACAAATAACAAATCAATGGATGACAAAGGGATATAATAGATTGATGAGTTTTGGTTTAAATTTCTGCTGAATTCGGATGAAGCATGTCTGAAATAAAAAAAAGTAAACTTCATTCAGATCTCAAATTACATGCAGATTTAGGTGATGAGGGATGCTAGTGTAGATTTAATTGCATGCTTCTGAAGGGACTCTCTCCTCATGATGCCTGAGCAATGCCAGTGTGTGACTCGCCTGTCTCGATCGAGATAATGTTCAGGGAAACGAGACCTTCTATTGGCCAGAAGAGTATTTATTGTTTTTCTTTTTTAGCTGAACCCTGTCCTGATGAAGACAGGCGAATCACAGCCACAGCACGAATGGCCGGTCGATGTCGCCGTGGCGATCATTAGATGTGCTTTATTTTATTTAAAGTAGAAGATACGGTACTTTAAAGGAGCCACTCACAATCTGTTGATCGTTAATGGGGGAGGCATTACCTGCTACATATGAGGTTTTAGGCTCTTCTCCGCCCCCATCCACCACCATAAATTTCCACTCGAAATGGACAGGATTTAGGGACAGATCCAGAAACAAATAATTCCGCGTTTTTAGTCCATATAAGACCTTGTCAAGCCTTTTTAGTCAATCTTTTTTTCCCCTCATTTTAATTTTCTACAATGGAAAAGTATACCTTGTTAGTATCGAATATTTCCTGATCGATCGAGTCATCAGTCGAATCTTTGAACCCTAATCGGTCGATCAACATACTAAGATAAAAAAAACAACAGAAATAGGATGAGAATTAGAGATTTAGATGGTGTAATGTCTTATTTTCCTCATGTCACATATGATATCATAACCAAGGTTAAGTGTAATCATGTCCGTTGAAAGTGTAAGCGGTTGTTAATACCGACGAGCCCTATATTTAACATAATAACATCGACTGCAGTTGGCACGACTCTCCGCCAACGGAAGAGCCACCCGACTCATCCCTCCTCTACTTAATGCTCTGCTTCACTACCCCCAGCCTCCTCTTCGCCTTTCCACTCTCGACTCATCTTCTCTCTTCTACCTCCTCTTAGCTTCACTACTCCCATCTTTCTCTGTGTACCAACAGCAGAAAGAGTTTGGCTGCGTTGTTTCTCATCCGAGCCACCGTCTCCTTGTTTGTTTGATGCTCCTCTTCCCGCTATTTGACCCCTCTTCCTAACTGGTACTGTACTTTTAGTTATGAAGAGGTTTAGAGGATTCAAGTTGGGGCGGCGACTAGTGGGAGTCTGGCGATGGGTCGTCCGCCGCCGCCGCCCCAAACGCTACCTCCACCTCGACACCCCCTCAAAATCCAACCTTTCGAAGACTTCGACGATGACGACGAAGATCTTCGACTGGGGCCGCCACCTAGCCGGCCGCTTCTGCCGAGGACCGCACTGCAGGATCGGTGCCCGAACCTCCGCCGACGACCGGAAATTGAGTGCGGGAGCGCCGCTAATAGAAATGGAGGGGGAGGGCCGGCGGGGGTGGACGCCGCCGCCGAAAGGACACCTGGCGGTGTACGTGGGAGGAGAGAAGGAGGGCGGGCCGCCGCGGAGGTACATGGTGCCGGTCATCTACTTCAACCACCCTCTGTTCGGCGAGCTACTGCGGGAGGCAGAGGAGGAGTTCGGGTTCCACCACCCCGGTGGCATCACCATCCCCTGCCCCGCTGCCAAGTTCGAGCGAGTCCGGTCGCGGATCGCCGCTGGCAGCGAGAGGCTCCGCTGCAAGCGCGCCTCTTCCCTTCTCTCCTCCTGATGCGAATCCACCTACCCCCCCCCCCTTTCCGTACAAACCCCTGTTTTCTTTTCTTGAAGCCTCTGTTTTGTACGTAGTTTAACTTAAATAATAGTTTCTTTTTCTTGATTTTTTTTTCAGTTCATTTAATTTCTTTTAATGAGAATTTTAATTTACATGGATGATCTTATTTAATAGGAACATCCAACGAACCATAGTGTATACACACACTATGGTTAGTCGTGTGGTGTCTTCCTTTCCAATCTTTCTTGGTGGTTAGACTTTCTACGGGTGATGACAATGTAAATGGAGCCCATCTAGTTTGGCACGAGGCAAAAGACTAGGCTTACAAGACTAGGAAGCTTGAATTTTCCTACGAACATGACAAGTTGAACCCTCTGGTCCCTCCACAAATGCGACCTCTTCACATCGTTCTGGTTCATTCGGTGGTTGGTTCCCCAACCCATCGCCTTCCACCGTCGGCCCATCTTCAACCCAGACACAGATATTGTTCTCCTCCCCCCCCCCCCCTCCCCTTATTTTTGTCCTCTCTTCTTCTTCGTGTCAATTGGCCATTGGCTATTCCTTTTCTTCTGTGAAACGAGATGGGCTATATTTATTGACTCCATGAATTGGACGCATCCGGTCCACTGGATTTGTCATACGGCTCCTGATTCTTCTCCGGACCTGAGGTCATCATCTATCGTGCTTCATTCGCGTTCGATGCACATGGCCTCAAAACTCTAGAAGATGTGCCTTTGCAGATAGAGACATCAACTGCCTAGGGCAGTGTAGCACGGTCGAGAGTTCCTTCCATGTGTCTATGAACTCGGGAAGAAGACGTCAACTTAGTTATTTTTCCTTTTGCTAACGATGAGCTATGCTTTGAAACTAACTATAGGTTCTGAAACGGAGTAGGGGAGGAGATATGTTATGCATAGAGCATAGATATCATATATTTATATATGGTGATTTGTTTTTTCTTTCATATGATTAGAGATCAAGGCGGAATTTTGATAACCTTTTAATGATTAGATAAAAATCTTTACTTGATTGACATTTTGTTGGACAAGATATCAAACTTGCAACCTAAAATGAAGCATGTTTTGCATCTCAATAATTGGAATGAGCCCAGTTTGTTAATTTGGACGAAAGAGATAGCACTCTTTGACTACATGGTAATGGTCCAAGTAAACACCCAATTAGTAGTTATCTAATACAGTGTTCCAAAGAAAGATCAAATTAAATGTGACTCGATTTCTCATGCAAAATTAATTTCTGATTTTTCCGGTACTATAGGAAGAGCAAAGCACCGAGTGGGGATTGTTTCGAGGAGTATGTCCATGAGATCACGTGATTGAATTTTATAAGCGGACAATATTTAATTGTCATTTTTTTGTTGGGTGCAATATTGGATTTTTATTGACACGTAAAGATGACAAGAAGTTGGAGTCATGAAGCGGAAAGATGGAGTACGTTCACTGCTGGGTCACAATAAGGTCGCCGAATTCGGAGGATTTGACGCCAAAAAAGATTTTTTTGGGCGAGTTTGCGATCTGACTCTTATGCGGTGATGTCACTGGCGAGTATCCGCACTTCAATAGTACCTTCGGGGTCCGTTGATGCTACGTCATCAGATAGGGGTAATTTGGTCTTCTTATTAGTTGACAAGCTTTAGTAGCGGATAGAGTTCGTTCACCGGCAGGTGGGGATAAGTATGGCCATTTCGAAGGATTTGACGGCAAAAATTTTTTTTTGGGGCCAATTTGTGATCCGACTCGGTTTGCGGTATTGTCACCGTCAGCATATGTACACTAATTCTTTTTTATATCTTAAATAAGCATAAGTCGACACGGAGCCGTTCCCACTGAGTTTTTAGTCAACTAAGTCTGCTCAGCGTAGTAAGCGTCAGTATGCGGAAATTTCAAGAATCTAAGATCCGAAAAATCTTTCGAGGCAGTTTCTCATCCGACTTGTACGCGATTATCTTTTACCGATGAGTGCATTAATTTAATCTTACAATGGTCTTTAAGAATAAGCCAGCATTAAATGTCTTGGAGGGTAGTATAGTGCTTTTAATAGGTTTTCAATTGATTACAAGAAGAGAAAACGTGTTTCGAGTCGCTTGTCATCGGACTAGAGAATGTGGTAATCACACCTACTAGAATTTCTTTGTTTTACGCGTGATTTGATAATTTAATGATTAAATTATGACAAGACATGACCTACATATAAAATATAAAATAAATAAATATAAAATGATTTTAAAAATAAATAAATAAAATTGCACACTATAGAAGACATAAATTATATCGATTTTCCATTAAATTAACATTGTGACAGGATGAAACAAGTGACACAACAAAATAAGCGATGCAATAAATTTATAAAAGAGAACCAGAGTTTCTATTATATATCTTATGATTTTAGATAATATCATAAGAAAAATGTTGAAATGTTAATGCTACCTTAGGATAGCATCAACATTTGTAACGTAATATTTAGGTCAGATATGATATTTTTTTTTAAAAAAAATATCAAACACCAATTCAAATTTGAAATAAGCATCTAAAAAATATTCCCAAACGCAGCCACAATATAACACACAGCTTGTGAGATGAACAGCAACGCAAGATCAACAATCAGGTATGATGCATTGCCAAGCATAAGATATTTTGTTTTGAGGAGACCCACAATAAGTTTGGTAAGAGTCAGCAACAGGAACATCATAAATGAAGTAGGCTGATACTACAGTGGCGAACAAGAACAAAAATTTTTGATGTGACAACAAATTGATTTGCGCCAAGCTTGAAGTTCAAGTAAAACAAATGAACACATCATTTTGGTGTGAGAACTATATACAGATGAGAAAGTTAATCATGCACAGTCGAGCACGAGGATGATCAGTTTTGCAGAAGCGAGCTTCTTGGAGAGATCCAATGGGACGACAAATCTCCACTGTCAGATAGATAGCTAAATCCTTTGGGAATGATCAAAGAGTCTGCCATTTTGCTCCTATGTATGAACTGCACTAGTCTTTTAATTCTGATGCAGGATAAGGTTTCACCACTCACTCTTTTCTTTGTTTTACAGAATCTAGCGATCCTGATTTACTCTTCGAAAGTAACAAGTTCTTCAGCTCTTTATAGCTTTGGAGCTCCTCTAACACGTCGCATGTTTTCCTAGACATGACAGAACTGCTCATACTAACTTCTGCATTCGATTCTGAAGACAGCAAGGAGCCCTGACCTTGGCGCAGCGGAGCTGCGGTTTTGAGCATGTGGACGAGAATGCCAACTTCCGCCTCTCGTGATTTATGAGAAGAGCCAAATTCTGGTGATTTATGAGACAGAGTATCTTCTGATGCTTCCTTACCATCAAAGCTCCTGTCAATGAAAAAAAATAGATTTATTATATTGAATGGATTTTGAATAAATAGGAACATAGAAAATTAGGCCACTAAGTAAGGTCTATATATAAGATAACAGCAAGGACCAAGTAGACCGCACTGCTGCATAAAGATTCTTGCCTATTACATGAACCAAAGAGAAAGTAGGTCTTATATCATTTGTTGCTAAGTCCAGAAGGCCCAGGGCCTAGGAAGATGTACTATTGTTGTTACTCTACAAATTTTCTTCATGGCGAGAATAATATTAATTACTCAAGTCATGCTAAATGTGAAAACAATCGATAAAAGCATAGTTGGAGAAAAAATAATCATTATGAATACAGCAAGCTAATGCACAAAAACTCGATTATCCTGTGTAAATTTTCAAATAAATAATGTGACATAGAGCTACACACTGTCGACAGCATGTAGAAACATAAACCCTGCATCTGCCTGTAAAACTAGTTTACCACTCTATACAAGGTGGAAGGGTTAAACCTAGCATGTAACGACTACTTGGATTGGCATATTGTCCACTGCATACTGTCAATCCTTGTTTATCCACTACCTTTCCCTCCAAACTTTTACATTATAGACAAGGTTCCGTGTCTCTTTCCATTCACCGTCAGTGTCCCCGTCTAACAGTGAGCTGAGATATCAGCAATTTCTAGGTCTCAATCAGGTTAAAGCAGCTAGATGTCATGCTATACACAGTGTTCAATGATATAATGGATAATTGCACATTCCCATATGATTATTTGAACAGTTTGCAATATGTCCTCCGTAATTCCAACATTTGGCAATTGTGACTCAACCTCAGATTCACATAAGCAAACAAGCATGCTTGTGAAGTGGATAAAGAAGTGCAAGATGGAAAGATAGCATTAAATGATACTCATACTAAATATTTTTCTCACTAAAGCTCCATCACTTCATTTTCCTCTCATCAAACATACTTTTAACCTTTCCTACAAGCACACTATGCTACACTCACAAGTTAAGTTTTCTAGCTCCATGTAGGCTTCTTTTCATGTTATTCAGAGTGAAGTCATCTCCAAGCCAGCTGAATGTAAAAGTTCATCACATTGTAACTATCAGGTTAAAGTTCACTTACTTTGAATGAAAAACCTAACTCGACGAATGAACATTCACATAATTATATAATCTTCACAAATTTCTGGATGAATCAGGAAAATAACAAAATTCCCTGACAAGATTAAAAGTCTGGGACAAATAAATAGAAAATGAATTTGGAAGGGAAGGATTAAACTTAGAGGCCATCTACAATCACATTGAACTATCCCCACGTGTTAACCAAGCCAGCTGCTGGAGGGATGTCAGAGATTGATCCCCCCAGGTGCAATATCTACGTAGCAGCCTAGATAAGATCCGCTGAATTATCAACACTATATTTTTTATTACATACTTTGTCAATCATATTCTAAACAAGGTACTAACCAGGTACAAGTCACAATACCCGATTAGAAACATAATCACTAAACTGGCAGATCTTTCCTTTAATGTCTAACTAAAACTAGCAAAAGTCAGGAGAAAGAAATAGGTAATCAAGTACGACATGTGATGCGCCTCATACCCGAAAAATGGACTGATGCTTCCTGGTAACGAATCTAAAATGATGAGAAGAATCCCTACGGTTCAACTGACAAAACCTATTGCACTCAACAAATAGGACAAAGCAGATATTAGAACTACAGGGGAGATCAAGAACTGTATGACCAAGTATCCAACCAATTTTAGATATCCACGACTATGTAAGTATTGGTCTAAAACAAGGAGGAATTAAAATAATCACGGAAAGATGGATCGCTAGAATTATTGAATTCAGAATCTTTTCTAATGATTGTGGAAGAAATTTTCAAAAGAACAAGGTAATTTGTCTCCTATAAAAGCACAGAACAGTTAAACTTACACGGTTGACTCTAGTCTCGGTATTCTATGAGTCTCATGTTAAGTTAAATCAAAATCTTGCTAGATAAGCAAAAACAATAGATCTTTGACCCAGCAATATAGCTTTGTTTGTCCATTTTAGACTTCAATCTAAGCATCTGTAGAATAAATCACTGTAAGAATCACCTTGCTTGTGAATCTGATGTGTCAACATCATCTACAGCAAATGGGTAGGAAAAATCCCCATCATCAAGGTCGTCCTGAATTGACAATCGACTAGAACTTCTCGAAAAACCATATCTAGGTGATCCACCAGAAGACAAAGCAGAGAACCTTCCAGAATCATCCCGGCCATCCTTGAGACCCTAAAAGATAAAGTAAAACCAACATATCAAGCAAATTATAGTTGAACTTCACAAACTATCAAGCACAAGTACTTCTACACTGTGACAATTTAAGCAAATTATATGGAGGGTATCAAAGAAAAAAAGATAATAGAATCTTCAAATAGGAATGATAACAAGCAATTTCTAATGAAGTCAAGTGGCCAATTGATTTTGGGTACTGCAGAAGTCCTAATAGGAAAACTTGCCTACTGAAAACAAACAATGCAACTTCTGTTTGGATGCTCTAAATGTTATCCTGCTAAACTGTCATCCTATTGGAGATTGGATGAGTAGCCCACAATTATAATGAAGTAGTAGATACTTAAAACCCTAAACTATCAATTTCATGTTCAGATGATGATTTCAGACAAACATCTGCTTACAAAAGATTGCCAGTAATAATAGTTTACCAGAGATAAGAAGACCTATCATTGGAGTGAATTCATGCCTAGACTACAACTGGGAACCTTACGAATAAAGCAGAACATGAGTTTAAAAAAGAAGAAAAATTTTTACTCTCAGTTATCTTAATACTGTGTTCTCAAAGAACATATTGCCATCAAGATAAAACATCAGATATTCCTCCATGCCTTCAACTTTCCTGTACAAACTATCTTTTGTATTGTTAATGTAAAAACACACACACATACCAGTAAATGAAAGGTTTTACACAAGAGTATCATCAACATAAAGTTTTTCATGAATCTATTAGCATACTTTCTAATTCAAGATTCACTTTCGTTTGAAAATATTTGAGGGAAATTTGTGTCACTACCATTGGCATGCTGAAACAATGCTGTAAAAAGTTTCAACTTTTTGAACCTCCAAAAAATTGATTACTTAAAGAGGCTAGCTGATAACATTCGACACTGAATATAGGTCTGACAAGGTCTAGGAAGTGGAAGAGGAGAAGAAATATAACAAGTGTCTCAAACCATGGATGCAGTACATTCACATCAAACGAGCATTTCTAAGATAAATCTTAAGGCAAGAATTGTGAGGAACCATTTTTAAAAAAATAAGATTCTAAACACAGAATGTGAGCCATGATAAGGTATTGATATTGACTTGCAACATATTTATCTTTGAGCCCCATCATAGAAGCAAACACGTTTGTTAACTGTCAGATCCTACATTGATAAAGCCAACTTGTAATGACATGATTTATCATAGTATACAATGTGGTGGTAACCAATATAGAACATTGATACTAAAATTTTCTTCTGGAACACCATGGGCCAGAAGAAGTATCTGACTCTCAAACTTTTGAAATTCAACGGCTTGAGAAGCATGATTGATTGACTAGGAAGGTGCTGCTTAACTATTATCTGAATCTTTCAGTCAGCAATCGTGCAGTAGTCTCTCAGCTCATGGCCAATAAATTTGCCAGCCCTGACAATATGATTTCTTCAAAAGCGGTGGAAGTTTCAGTAAAAATGTTAAGAGACTTAAAAGGACTTAAAATGAAGGACGTAGGTAGTTCTGGTGGTTGTTGAGCACTTCTGCGACCCATGGGAAGTGGCATTCTCATACTGAGCAGATAGCCCCAAAGTGAAATTGTTCCCAAAAAATGCTTGATTTTTTATAGCACGAGAGGTAGCAGTAGCACCCATCCCAGGAATGGTGCAAGCTAACTTCATCATAACATTCGAGAAGTTCCAAGATCGATATCTATGATCAAGGATAGAAACCAGTTGACCTAATATTAATTGCAAGGATTCCATCACCTATTGACCTTAGAGAATGGTTTTATTTCATTGTCATCATTTGGTACAGAAATTCTCTGACTTTATAAACAATTTCCCTGTAAAAGAACAACGCAAAACTACAAAAGGGAGCACTTAAAAAGCAAATCATTTCAGACATTGTTTTCTAGTATGGAACTTATGCTTAGGCATTAATGCCCCATGCTTACCATTCTGAATGAGGTAGCAATGTTAGGAAGTATTCCTCTCTTTTACCTGATTTCAAGGTTTGACAACCTATGATTCTATAAGAAGCAAACAAATAATTAAACAAGTAAGGTGCGAACCCCTAGTAGTCATGGCTAGCATTTTAATGCATCTATTTGTTTATATTCAAGAAAGGGCAAGATTCAGCAACAAAATTGCGTAAAAAATTAAAATTATATCACTCAAGAAATCTAGAAAAGTTGAAGCGAGCAAGTACCTTATGAGCAGCATAAATGTGAAAGTTTGAGTACACATCTCCTAGAATCGACCCTTCGGATTTTCTGAAAGATATACTCCTCGAAGGAGACTCTTGACAATAAGGATCCGCCCTTGTGCTTCTCGGAGATGGAGGAGGCAAAAGGCTCTTGAATGGGTCCGAGAGGTTGGGGCTGCGGTGCTGACTCTTCCCCGTTGGTATGCTCACAGGTGCCGTCTCCAAATGAAATCTAGACTGCGGGGAATCACCACCACGCGTTGGAGGAGAAGGGGACGCCGACGTCGAAAGTGGTGGTGAGAGCTTCAACTCGTTATAACCGGAACTTCCCTTCCTCTCGCCCAAAGGCCGCTGGTTTGGCACCAGATGACCATAATTCTCAGGCAGCAAGAAACCTATCTCCGAAACCGGAAGCCCAGAAGCCGAACTGAGAGGGTGGTGTGCCAGCGGTGTACTATTCCAGCTATGCGGGCGGTCGAATGAAGGAGCTGCTGACGTCCGGATGCCCGTCGGCGGATACTGATGCATGATCGGACGAGACACGCGTTCCGGTAGAGAAGAAGGGAAGGGTCTCATGGGATCGGCAGCCGGGCTACCGACGTAGTCCGTGATGATCATCGGCGGCATGGATGAGACCTCAAGATTAAAGTTGGCGAGGCTCGGGCGGTACTGCACCGACACGACGAGCTGGCCGAACAAGGTCTCCACCGGCGCGAAGCTGTACTGCTTCAGTTCCGCCTCTTCCGCCCTGGAGAGAGGCGCCACGAAGGAGGATATCCTGTAGCTGAGGTCGTAGTTATACGGCTGGCTGGAGGAGCACAGCAGGCGGAAGATCCGGTGAGCCGGGAGGAGACGGAGCAGCGCGTAGAGGGATCTGAGCAGAATTATGGACTTCTTGTAGGTCTTGCGATGCCAGCTGCCATCGTGGGGATGGTGCGGCGCGGCGGCAGACCAGGGAGACGGGGGGACGCACTGGGCAGTCCAGCGCTCGACGACGGCCTCAGGGGAGCCAGTGGGGTCATCGGCATCGCCGCGCGGGGTGAGGAGGATGTCGACCACCAAGGGGTCCATGACCGCGCCATGGTGCCCGATCTGGGCGGGGAGGTCACCGAGGGCGAGGTGGAACCAACGGTCGCGGGCGGAGGTGGGGCGGGGGGCGGAGAGGTGGAGGTGCGGGATGCGGGAGGCGAGGACGGCATGCTGGGCCTTGTGGAGGAACAGGGTGATGATCTGCTCCGTCCGATCGGACTCAGACGGCGTCGCCATGTCCGAGCGGCGATCGGCAGTGGCGGGGCTTCAGATCAAGATTAGGTCACCGGCCGCAGCGGCCCATGGCATCGCCCGGAGGACGTCATCACGACAATAACAATAGTAGTACCAACAGCAGCAGCAGAAGAAGAAGAAGAAGATTGAGATGAGAATGATATGATTGAGGGCATATAACTCAACCAATTACAAATCCCGGAAGAAAGAGAGAGGAAGAGGAGGAGGAGGTGGAGGAATCCAAAGGAAGAGGATGATGAGTTCGAACGGATCAGGAATTTGTTGGTGGATTTAGGAATTTATCATTAGGAAGGGGGATGGAGGGAACGTGATGGAATGGAAGACTGATTTGGAACTCTAATTTCTTATTTCTTTCACGAGGACGCCTCATTATGATCAAACAAAGGCCTCCCAACTGCTAAAATTACCTGTTATCGGATCAGATCCAATCTGAATCCACTAACCCGATAAGCATATTTCGTACACTTGCTTGCTTGCGGGCTCGATCTCGGATCCCAAATTAATACCACATTTGCGGGTGACCGCGTGATATCATCCATCGTGTACATAATATACATCGTATCGTACGGTGGTTGGTACACGTGGATTACGTAATGGTGAGGTCATCATTCCACGACGAATGTAGCGGGTCGGGTTTGGAACCTAATCTTGATCGCAACAAAGCTCACATGTGATTTCTTTAATTGTCGCGAAAGCTTCGTGATCGAAGGGCTCGAGGCGTTTAGTGAAGCATGATGTTGGTAGAAAAATGATCGCTGGCGTGATTACGTTTAGGGTTCCCAAAGTGGAGAGAGTAATGCACGTATTTATTATTTGGGGATGTTTTGTTGCCTCTCGTGTAACCATTAATCCGTTCGCAAAAGCAATCATGGTTGCGTGCAGGTTACTTACTCTCTGTATGACCGACCATGTTTCTGCTTGCTTGCAGTTGTTTGGTGACTTCAATTCATTAAACGGGTTAGTAAGTATTTGTAGTATTTTTACCAGGTTTATGCGGGTTAATAATAAACTATCTTTTTTTTTTATAATTAATTTATAATTAGTATTTTCGATTTTTATATTTTAAATTATACTTTTTATATTTATAAAAATAAAAAATATTTAACTTTATTTCTCCTCGTATAGTTGATTTTATTAATAAAAATATCACGTATATTGATATGTGTAAAAAATAAAATAAAAAATAATAATTTCATTATTCTCATCGATATTAATTTTCTCGTATAACGAGACATAATGATAAGAGAGATTCATTTTACTTAGTGTTTCATTTTATTTCCTAACAAAATCTTCAAAAAAAAAAAAAGTGAAACAATTAAATAATACCGTCTCATTCCGTTTCCCAATAAAACTATATCTCTTGATTTTTTATATTATAATTTTATTTTAGTATATTTTTAAGTATATAAGGGTATCTGTGTAATTTTATAAGTAAAATCATGAAGAAAAATAAGATTAAATATTTTACTTTCATAAATAAAAAAAAATTAATATAATTTTAAAAAATATAAAGATTGAGATATTAAAAATAATTAATTATATAAGATAACATATAATTAACCAATTTGTACGAGTAAGTTCATTTCCAAAGCACCAAGAGACGAGAACAAAGCTGATGCCCCCCTTCCCCATGTAAAAAGTCCTCTATAAATGCTAGAGGAGGAATTGCATCGTCTCTCAAGAACATCTGTTGGTGGTCCTCTCTCTCTCTTCTTTAATAATTGTTGCCAGACTGTACATAAATATATATATGTATATATTTTGGGTTTGAGATAGCTAAAAGCCTGACTTAGCCAAATCTATGGGCTTTGGAAGTATATGAATGGATTTATTGACGATGAAGAATCTGAAGGTCATTCGAGTGGCAACCTTCTTGAGTGAGAGAGAGAGAGAAGATGCGTGCATCTGATGAGGACCCATTTCTTGAGGAATACTCCCCGTCCGAGCATGCATATGCACCTGCTGCTTTCTTTCTTCTTGCTGGTCTTATGCCGGCAGCTCCAGCACAATACGTATAATATATCAAGGTTTCTATTCTTTTTCGAGAGAGATTATGTACATTATATGTCCTGGAATACAGGCGGAGATCCGCCTACACGAAACCAAACATGATTGCCTTCTGAGCAAGCATCATCAATCATGCAATCTAACACTAAGATCTCGCTCTCTCTCTCTCTCTCTAGCTGCTGTCTCTTTTCTATGGGCTGATAAAGAACCAGTGTGTTCTCAGGAACAGAAGCTTTCTGCCATGTAACACGGCGCAAGCGAAGGCAGGGCTGAAGAGTCGACTGCCAGTAGAAGAAATCGCAAGGAGTTGATATCTTAGTGCGTTCTGTCATGGACCCCTCTCTGCATCCCTCGGACTTCGTCATCACCTATCTCCCGTTTCCCTATGTCTCCAATTCGTTCTCCCACGCTATGGTCGGTAATGGTGCCCGTCTCAGCTCGTAAATTTGTATCTTTGCGTTTAATGCTGCGGGAGAGAAGAGATGATGCTGTGTATGATTCATACGAGACTGAGATTGCATGCTAAAGACTCACTAGAACATCATACAGAACTCCTTTAATTAATTTATTGCTGTAGTTCGTAAGTAGTGAAGCAAATCAGCTCTGGAACTGGGCGTCTCCCCTGGCCTCGGTCTGTGCAAGAGTGGCAGCTTCTACGGCCACAGACGTGTGGCCATCTCACGGCTCCGCCGGTTGCGCCGGAGAGGGACGGCACTCGGCCCGGCAGGTGGGGCAGGAGGAGCGGCCGACGAGCCACGCCTCGACGCACAGGGCGTGGAACCCGTGGCTGCAGGCCGGCAGTACGCGGACGCGCTCGCCCTCCGCCAGCTCCGCGAGACAGATGGCGCACTCCGGGGCGCCCGCCACCGCGGTCGCCCCGGCGGAGAACACCACGGACCCCGGCAGCTGCGGCGGAGCCGTCCCCGCCCGGGGCTTGTCCCCGCCGGCGGACGGCCGAGGGAGGCGGCGGCGCAGGCGACGGAGGAGAAGGCGGAAGACGGCGTGGAGGGCGAAGGCAAGCGCCGTGGCGCACACGAGCACGACGAGGACGGTGGCCATGTTGGCGTCGAAGTCCTTGGCGCTGGAGTACGGGCCCCACTTGTTAGAAGAAGGAGAAGGCGGCGGCGGCGGCGGGGGGGGAGCAGGAGAGAGAGCGGCGGTGGTGTTCTTTTGCGTCGGAGAAGGCATGGTGCGTTCGAGGGTGGCAGTGGAGAGGAGGATGAGCCGGTGACTGAAGGCACTTGATTTGGGGGCGAAGGATCCGATTTATAGGATGAGGACATGTATCATTTTCCTTGGCCGTGCAAGGTGTAGTCCTTGGAGCAGTCCTCGGGCCATTCCAGTGCTGTAAGCCATGTCAGGCGTCAGGAAGTGTTACTCCAAACGAAATTACTTTGTGACTGATGCACATCCTTCACGGTTCTTTTTGTGGTTGTCACGGTGGCTGGGCCTCTAGCTTTGAAGTCACTCCATCAGTGACCGAACGCCATGGCTGCAAAGCTTGTCGGGTCGTTGGTTTGGCAAGATCTAATGCCTCGCAACCTACGAGCCACAAGATGGACCAGTCTCATCATAGTGCAAGCAAAACACCATCAAAACTAAAGGCTCTCTCTGATGTATAATTCTCACTGCGCTCAAAGAAAGCAAAAAGGAACACCAAAAGTGGCGCCTCCTCACTGTTCCTGGGACTATGTGTAAGAAAACGCCAAGCACAAGTGTCACTAAGCAAAGCAGGAGCCCGGTGGGAGGAGGGCCAAAAGAGAGATGGCAGCAAGCTTATCCTGAGCTCGCCTTTGCAGTTCGCACATGGGATCACGTACAACTTCTCGTTCTAGGAGGGCCCTGCGGCGTCTGATGCGTGCATGTCACTTTGTTTCTTTGTCCTCTGTTTCCCCCATCTTTATTCCTGGTGGCCCTCCGCAGTTGCCAGTTTGGTTTCGACTTTTGTCTACAGCGGCACAGCAGAGCCCATAGGAAGAGATAGCCTTGGAGTGATCACGGGTGAGTCATCGGGCCGAATCACCGTCGCAAAAGCCGTTGAAGTAACACAGTAGCTATTCGAGCTGCTCCGATGGCGGCAGTGGCGTTACATGCACAGGTCTTGGAAGGAAGCTGTGAGCGGAGCAGATCACGAGACTCGCTACTGTTGAAGATGGATGGTTAGGATCTGCCGATGTCCCAGATCATGAACATCGATCATATTATTTGTCCTTTTTCAGTGGTATCTGATGAAGGATGATCTCATAATTGGATTGACGAATATGTTCGTGTAGTGAATGAAATATTTCTTACAATAAGCTTGAAATTATCTATTTCGAACACATTCAATCCCCAAATACGTACAGTCCAACAAATTTCATTATCTTCATCCATATATCAAAAGCCTAATCACTCATCTATTTATCATCACCGGTCATTAAGCTCCAAAACAGCATGTAAAGTGAAGAAGGCGGAGGGGGAGGTGGTGGTGATGGACTGCAGCGCTGCCCCTCTCGCGGTCGATGACGTCGTTCACGTGGCGGAAGTGATCAACGCCGCAGGGGATGGAGATGGCCCCTGGCTGGCTGAACCCATACTCCGCCTTCGCCTCCTCCAGGAACTCCGCGAAGAGGGGGTGGCTGAGGTGCGCCACCGGCACCACGAACCGCCGCTGCTCCTCCCCTTCCTGCCCCACTCTGACCGCCATGCACCCCTTGGGCGGCAACCCCGCGGCCGCCCGCTCCTTCCTCTCGCGGTGCCCCATGTGCGGCATGCGGAGCTGGAAGAAGCCGGCCAGCGAGCGACGACAGCGATGGCTCTCGATCTTCTCGTTGTTATTAGTGTTATCTCCCGCTTCTTCTCGTCCACGCTGCATGCGAAGACCGGGCAACCCGGCAGCAAGAGGAGCTGCAGAGGGGAGACGGGGGACGCAAGCTAGAGAGAGAAGGGCCAGCGATCGGAACTGGAGATGGCGAGGCGGAAGAGGGTGAGACAGGAGTCACGGAGAGAATTGGGAACGTTGGACATCACCAACTATATAAACGTAAAGCCTACTCAAACACGACGATCCGCTGATGCTGCTGAAGTTTTCTTAGCAGGAAATGAAGAAGAAGGCTAAGGGGATTTATGGAGAGAGTTCTTCTGACTCAGGATTAGGTGGAAGAGAGAGTTAGCACCGGGACAGGATGCGACCGCCTCGGCGGAAGTCAATGTCCGTTTCTTCCGCGTCTCCATCTCCGACCTCGACACCTGTGTTCAGGCGGCGGTACTTCAAACCTATTGGGAAGACAGGGGATGCCAACAATAATACATGGCGAACGCAGGGAAGGTATTCTGAAGCACGTGCGGTGAGGTCAGCGCGTTGACCTGGCGGACGAGGAGAGGCAGCATTGGGAAGATAGCAGGATATTTCGATCGCGTGTGGGTGCACTCTGGGAGAATTCGCCTCAAGCACTTGTTTATGACGTCTCAACGCTTGCCAAGTCAAAGAGGATTTGTATTTGCAACGATGAACAGGAGAAGAACGTTGAATCAAAGGAGATGCAGTGATCTTAATGAGAAACTCGTTACATATCCTGCAGTGTGCAGTCAATAGTGCAGGCCGGTTTAAGTGCCTAAAAGTATTTGTGTACACACTCTTATTTTGCTTCTTTTTTTTCTATTTTAATTACATAATTATTTATAAAATATTTTTTAATTAAATATCATGTATTGTTATTAATTGGTATGCTAACTCATAGCCAATCAAGGCCCTATTTCATGCATGTTTATACATGATATTGAAAAATTACGTCGAATCTTGTAAAATTACGTCGGCATGTGCTTAACTAAGTTATTTCGATACTTAAATTAATTAAATATATATATATATATATATATATATATCTCAATAATGTTGAGAGTGTTAGAGCTGAATGCTCAAAGATGGTATAAATATTGTGAGTGAAAAAAATATATTTAAGAGATTTTTTATAATATGAATTTTATATCAATTATATCTACTATTTGATATCGATGTGTCGATCATACAATATTATAATATCAATCACATGATATCGATGTATCGAGCATATTATTATTTTTCAATCACTATATTACTTGTATGACCACCAAATATATCTAATAATTCTACGTATAATTTTTCATTTTGATATAAAAGGTGATCACAAAACTTACAACATCCATATTCATTTTAATACATGACTAATCCTACTTGTCATACACTATTTACAATTAAAATATTAGAAATTTTTGCAGTTAATACAAATGCATAATGGTTCCATTCACATAGAAACGACAAGGTATAATTAATATGGTCCAATGTCATATTGCCACCAAGTGGCGCTCATATCAAAGAATTACACGTTGAACATACCAAGCCATCAGTTTGTCTTCGATACCATTCACATAGCCACTATCTGTAATTTATAACGTTAAGCGAAGACTTCATGCTTTGATTTAATCTTATACAAATCTATATCATGATAATTATTTCCCTAATCTCAAAGTTCGATGGACACAGATCATACTGCAACCTGGGAACTGTGTAACAGCACTCCGTCCAAATAGGGGAACAGATAAACATATCAAGATGGGAAGGAAGAATTGGAAGGTGCTCCGCTGGCTTTCCAATGCCGGATATCCTCCGCCTGCCTCGCCAATGGAGCAGTTGGACTTGGAGAGAGAGAGAGAGAGAGAGAGAGAGAGAGAGGGAGGGGGTAATTAATTCATGCATTGACTCATTCCATATCTGGCTGTGATGCTGCGTTTCCAATGCATGCACTACGCTGCCAACCCATCCACCCGTCGATTAGAGCGAAGGGGAAGCGATACAAAGAACAAAGGGAACAAGCCAACCTCTCACCTTCCTCTCTCCTCCCCCATTTGTCTCCCTCTCTGCCTTCGTCTGCTTCATGGGAGTGCAGGTGCACGTCTCTTGGCGCTGACAGAGAAAATGAGACCCGCGACGGCCTCCCTCTCGCTGCTGCTGCTGCTGTTGCTGTTCTGCGGCGCAGGTCTGCTCTAACTCTGCGGCCTTTTAGATTGGTGGATTCTGTTCTCACGCAGCGCCGATGTGTTGTTGTTTAGATGCGTACGATCCGATGGACCCTGACGGCAACATCACGATCAAGTGGGATTTCATGACCAACTCCGGGGACATGTACATGGTAAGACGATGCTGCCATCATCACCCTTCTTTTACCGCTCTTCTTCTTGTCGATGTGGACGACTGCTTGTAGTTCTAATTCGATTCGTCTTGCGCTTGTTCCAAAAGTCCTCTTCCTGCTCTGTTCTTGCTGCAGCCCCCATCCCGATCAATCTTATGCTGTCATCAATATAGGTTCCTGTAGAGTTTGGCAGATGATGCATACACGGAATTCTTAACAGGGTTTAGGTTGACGTTCCATCTCCGTGCGTTCCTCCTGTGTCAGCTTCGACATGAAACTGACGAGCCTGTTTCAGCTTTGACCTGAGTCTCTGTCGTATGTCAGAACACACATACTAATCGTGAAGATGTTACCAAAGACAAGTGCAAGCGTATCAATAAGCTATACTATTCTTGACAGTCTTCACTCCCATGAATGTTTGATCATCCCTCCTATTGGGCATTCAATAACATGGAAATGCGAGTATATGTTCACTCGATTCATGCACACTTAGGTGAAGAAAAGTGAAGTGAGAATTGGCAGATGTCTGATCTCAAAGCCTAATGCCCCTATTATAGTTAAACAACACATCCAACAATGAGCATGACTTCTTTGAGCACTTGGTGGTCTTTCCATTGTTCTTTGTACAGATATTTGAGTCACAAACAACTTGTATTGCATTTATCTTTGCCCCAATTTTCTACTCTCAGATGGTTATTTGAAGAGGAAGTATCAATGCCACTGTTTGTTCTACTGTGAATTTTCTTGGGGCCATTTCCTTTGCAACTCTTCTTACATTAGCTGATTCACTGTCTTGCATTTCCTGTTCATTCACATCAAACTAAGAACTTCAATTCAATTGAGCTTCTCAAGCACATTACCGAATGCTACCATCCCTTTCATCTTGCTCTTCCTCTGATGTTGCAGGTTTCGGTAAGCATATATAATTACCAGCTGTATCGGCACATCGAGAGACCTGGTTGGAGATTAGGTTGGACATGGCCTAATAATGAAGTGATTTGGGATATGCGGGGAGCCGAAACTACCAATCAAGGAAACTGCTCCAAGTTCAAGGGTGACAACATCCCCCACTGCTGCGAGAAGAGCCCCACCATTGTGGATTTGCTGCCAGGAACACCCTACAACATGCAAACCAAGAACTGCTGCAGGGGAGGTGTGTTGTCTTCTCTCGCCCAGGACCGAACACTGGCCATGGCCTCCTTCCAGATGTCCATGGAGTCTGCTAACATCAGCAGTCCCGCCACCGGGAAGCCATCAAACTTCACCCTCGGGATACCTGGTTATACTTGCAGCAATGCCACTGTTGTGGCACCCAGCAAGTTCCAGTTCGACAAGCAACGTACCACCCAGGCACTGAGTGAGTCCGGAGCATGTCTATTTCAGTTCTCTCTCCATCTGATCTGTCCAGAGAACATTTATTCGAAGGTTTTTCTACTGTTTCTGATGGAGAAACGACTTTGCAGTGACATGGGAAATCACCTGTTCCTTCTCCCAATTCAGGGAATCTGAAACGCCCAGCTGCTGCGTTTCTTTGTCGACGTTCTACAACAGTACCATAGTCTCATGCCCTCGTTGTAGCTGTGGGTGCCAAGGAGAACCGACATTACCCACTTGCTCGAGGCAAGCTTCTCCCTTCCCTCCATGAATCTTCTCCGAAACACATCACCTGTGTTCACGATGTTGCAGGGATGGCGAGCAATCGAATTTTCTTCGCTTGCCAAACGGCGATGGTGGCTCGACGACAAGCCCGGCTGTCTTGTGCACGCCGCACATGTGCCCCATTCGCGTGCACTGGCACGTGAAGGAGAGCTACAGAGAGTACTGGCGAGTGAAGGTGACGATCACCAACTTCAACATGTACAGCAACTACAGCGACTGGAATTTGGTGATACAGCATCCCAACTTTCGGAGCATACTACAAATCTTCAGCTTCAACTACCTGCCTCTCGTCCAGTATGGCGAGATCAGTGAGTGCTCACCCTCGAGGAGCTCCATTGCTGCATGCAGGTGCAGCTGATCACCTGACGTTCTCCTTTTGCAGATGATACCGCGATGTTTTGGGGCATCAAGCATTACAATGACATGTTGATTCAGTGCGGCGAGAACGGGAATGTGCAGACCGAGATGCTGCTGCACAAAGACGCTGCAGACTTTACCTTCGGTGGAGGCTGGGCTTTCCCGAGGAGGCTATCGTTCAATGGACATGATTGTGTCATGCCGCCGCCGGATTCGTACCCGACGCTGCCCAACGGAAGCTCCACGTTGTCCTCTCTGGTTCATTGTGTCTCCCTGGTTCTCTCGTCGTTCTTGTTGTCTGTAGTCTTGCTGCTCTTGTAATCCCATTTGAATGGTTTTGGACTGCAGTAATGGAATTCTCATGTGAAGTTTAGAGATTGCAACGTTGATTCAAAGGATTTTGTTTACAGAAGAAAAGTATTTGAAGCTACTAATCCAGAGATGGCTGTCTTAGTTCCTCATCAGCTCTGCTCTTGGATGGTCAGATCTGATGAGGTCATTTATGCATATTGATGACACAAAGAAGCCGAGAAAGCTCGAAAGCAAAATGTTGGGTATGCATCATAATTCAACAAAAGAAACGCACCATAAAGCGCCACGTTTTCACGAATGAACGGATATTAGTGCGCTTTCCCATGTTCGTGCCTAACAGCCGATCCGAAGGGTCGCAAACGTAGAATGACAGAAGACCGTCGGATTAGAAATATTGACATCTTAAAGCGGCGTGTCTCGTATCTAACGGTGTAAAGCTTTCTTACCTTCGTATAGTTCCCTACCGGTAAGAAGGCGTGGTTCTTTCAACGTGGGCGGCGGAGACCGATCGTGAGACGACCTCTTCTTCTTCTCTCCATTCTTCCGTCGGATGCCGCTTTCTCAGGTACGAAAGCTCTCTAGTCCTCGATTTCTAAGCCTTTGCTTCTAATCTTCTCAACGGATCCGTTCCTTGCGCCGAAAGCGTGGATCTGTTGGATCTCTGCTAGTCGTAGAATAGATTGATCGACGAATCCAAGATCCCTTCGAAAGAAAGTAGAAATTTTAGGGTTTTTTTGGGGATCCATTTATTTTCTGCCTATAAAGGCACCGGTTTGATCGTTAGGCACTTCTCTCAGCGTTGATGGAGGAGTTTCCGATCTGAGATTTGGGCATTCCTTGATGCCTCTCTATCATCGACTTCTGTTCAGCTAATTATCTAGTTCTTGAGCTAAAATTTTGTCAGGGTAATGGAAAGCTCGTTTTCCCTTTGGGATTTACGTTATTTTATCTGTCACCAAGCCTATTTATTGTGAGTCGTATTTCTTTCTTCTTCTTCTTGTTGCTGCTGCTAACATTGATGTGGTTATATGACTAATTTTGTTTACTAGCGCATGCATATTTAGGTTTAGGCGTTTGTGGAATTGAATTCATTAGATTTTTCATAATGTACGTGGTTGTTCTTCAATCCCGTAGTGTATTAGTTATACATGATCTAGCAACCTGCCTTGACACATGCTGATTGTACTGACACAATTGGATCTTCAAGCGTTGCCTAACTTGGAGCAGGTAAATGATTTGGGGGTTTCAATCGCTGGCTTGGCTAGGGTTTTTCATTTTGTTCAATTGTAACTAGGTTGTAGCCCTATATTTGAGGTTGCAAACAAGGCGGTAAAATGTGAGGCATCCAGAAACTCCATATGCTCATGGAGTTGTCCTGACAACCAGTGAAGGTGCTACGAGAATTTTATCATAGTTGATTCATGGAGATGGTGTGATAATTTTATTTTCGATAAATAGAGTATATGATAAGAAAATTTGGTTAGTCTTCAGACATGGTAATATGATCTTTCTCTCATCCATGCCACTCCCATTAGCTCCAGATTTTCAAATTTCAGATATTGAGGTTTTAAAAATTTACAGTCCATCCTAATCCAGATCGATTATATGGATCAAGATTAGTAGTTCCCTATATAACTCTTCATCCAAGTTTTGGTTATATCCAGGACAAACAGTTTTGGTTGAAAACCATTGGTACAGATTGACTTAAAACCACTGAAGCTATCAAAACACCAAAATAAATCCTGATAAAAAAAATTCACCAAGATATTTATCATTTAATGACTTCTTTTTATTGAACACCATCAGATCAAGCAAATAGGCCAATACCATTAAACTGGACATCTGAAACCTGCAAAGGCACCATAATTATTCAAACTCTCACCATATGAACTTTTATATCTTGGTATCTTCCTATCTTTTCATATGCTCACAAAATTCTCGAGAGGGTCCTCATATTAACTACTATCGGCATTTTTGTAGCGGTAGATGATACATGATCTAAGGGTTACTAGTAGAGTTGCTACAAGCCTTCATACTTGGTTTTAGAATTATACATAAGGCAGCCAAAGATCTGAATTGTTGAACACATTGGTGTAGGATCAATGTTGTTGGAGGCTTATATTGACTAATAGCATTTAGAAATTCAGGTGCTGATCAATCTTATAACATCTTGGTTAGTCCTACATCGGAAGTGGGTAAGATTAAGATTGACTTATAGTGGTCCAATTAGTGTGCTACTATCAATTTCAGCTTAAGTATTTTTACTAATGGTTTAGGTCAAACAAAGTTGATGGGCCGGTTAGCCTATCAGGCCCGAGGCATGATATTTACTATCAGATTCGACCTAGTATTTTGGTATGGTGAGGGGGCTCGAGTAGGAAATGTCTACTCGTGGATGGAGTCAGAGGACTCATCACGGTATGGAGTCATCATTGGGCTACGTCTTACATGCACTATGTTAGGGTTTGACCTGGGCTATGCTGGGTCGAGGATATCAAGCCCTTGAGTGGAAGAAATTGTAACACCCAAATTAGTCTCGCATCTAAATTGGGCAAAGGCTATAAGGTTGGCTTATAAGGGTTCGATGAGTGTACTATTATCAACTTTAGCTTTTTGGCTAATGGTTTAGGTCAAACGAAGTTGATGAGCCAGTTAGTTCATCAGGCCTGGATCGTGAGAAATCTAGCTTCCATAGAAGAACTCTCAGACCAATGCTTCTCTGAACTTTTTCTTTATTATGTTTGTTGGTCGTCTGGTAACATAAACATAGATTTGCAAGTCCATCAGTGCTGGTCAAGTGCACTAAGGTGCAAGGCCTATTGAGGCCCTAAACTTGTGCCTCGCCTCAACTGAGGCATACATGTCTAAGGTGTTTTCCTTGTGCATGTCATAAAAAAAGTGACCAACCAAAGGTGTGGCTGATGAAGAACATTCATTTTCTTTGTAGAGACAACACGATCAGATCTATTGCTGTACTTGTTTATTCTGTTGGCTTTTTCGAATAGTTGAAAATAAGAGAAACTAACAAAGGTACAATTCTTGCTCTTATGTTTGTTAGAAGGCATGGAACTGATCTTGCTATTTTGTTGCTTCTCTTGTCCTTTCTCTTAATATTTTTTCCTTTTTCTATTACACCACTGTTTTTTATCTGATTGGTTTGTCCTTTCTCCTGGTTTTGACTTCTGATTTTAATTGTCATATTTGCTTATGTTAGCTATCCTGAAGAACAGAGTATATTTCAGCTAGAAGTTCAACAAACATGAGTCGACCACATGATGGACAGCGGACCTTCTTTCCATTTGGAAATCCTTTTCGTATTATCCTCCCCAAGGGATCTTATTTGTCGCTGAAGCTTCGTGAATTACAGTTTTCTTTTGAGAAAAACTTGGCAGATAAATTGAAAAAGCTCAAGCCTAAGGATAATGCAGATGTCCTTACTCTATCCTGGATGAGGCTTGCTATCGAGTTCTTATCAGAAGCTTATAATAGCTTAAAAACTTTAATTAATGAGCTTCAGTTACCTGTTTCTGACTGGGATGAGAAGTGGATTGACATATACTTGGACAGCAGTGTGAAGTTGCTTGATATTTGCATTGCGTTAAGCTCTGAGCTATCCCGATTAAATCAAGGTCAAATTCTGCTTCAGTATGTGGTACGTCTTATGGACGTCTCCACCAGTCATCCTTCACCTGAACAACTCAAAAAATCTCATTTGCATCTTCATGAATGGATCGAACGTATCAACTCCAAGAGTTTCAAACTGGAAAGCTGTCCTGTTATTGAAAGTCTTCGAGGAACTCTTGGTTTACCAAAGGTCAAAAGCTCCAAAGGAAAGGTATTGATGAGAGCCTTATATGGAGTTAAGGTCATGACTGTATTCATTTGTGGTGTCTTTTCAGTGATGCTGTCTGGTTGCTCAAAACCACTGATCGACTTGCACATTTCTTCTGAGGACTTCTTTTGGTTTGAGGCCTTCAGTGACTTGCAAGCTGCTGCAAACGAGGAAATTAGGAGACGGTTTGACAGTGGGAAGGTGGTGATATTCAAAGAGATAGCGGCAGTTGAAGCATGTGCTTCAGGGTTATGCAATTTGACTATCAGCGGCTGTTGTCAGAAAGAACCCGTGCAAGATGGCATTGGCATTAATCATGAAGAGGAAATGATTGCACCAAGGAAGAGCACCGACTTAGAAAGGCAAATGTTTCAGGAGTATGCTATCAATTTGGTCAACGGGGCCAACAGCCTTGGCCATGAGCTAGATTCTGTTTCAAAACAAGTCAATGACTTTTTCGAAATCGTTTTAATGGGTCGTGATGCTTTGCTTTGTAATCTTAGAATGTCTGCTGTAACACAACAGTAGTATCAGTGACATTAGATCATGGTGTCATCAGGTTGTTCCATGAATCGTTGGTGTCTTGTTGGATATGGGCCAGGAAAGTTCCTAAATGTTGATAATGAGCTAGAGAGAGCCTGCAACATAAGCTTGTTGTACCTTAATCATGCTACATTAGTTGTATGGTATATGTGTCTGCCTTTCATGCTATTTGATAGCGCCAATGAGTCCAGCAGCAATGAAAAATGGTGCTTGTTCAGTTGCTAGTTCTTTTAGCATCATGGGAATTGTTCTTTCTTTAAACTAATATTTAATGATATTGTTACCAGATATGGCCATTCTGTAAATGTCAACTTCCGTCATCTCTTAGAATTATCATGTATAAATTTTTTGTTTACTCTTAAAGATATTACCATTACGAGATGAGTAAGGTTTTCTGTCAGTATTAGCAGTCTAAAGGCTTAAAATAAAGTTGGAAGGATATTCTAGTTTATTTCTTCCTGATGTGATCATATTATTTCTGATATCTCATATTTCTGAGCTTTTTCTTCAGCATATTGTCAAGTCTGGCAGCCTAGGATGGATTGAGGTATCAGGGCACCGTCACTGGGCTTTGCTGATACAAGGATGCTCCGAGTCACCATGAACAGGTATGTTGAATGAACTGGACTACCATTTTGCTGCTTCTCGCTAAACACTTGTTTGGAAGTTGTTCGAGCGATGTCTTAAATAAATCTTTTTACTTGATCACAGGTCCCCATCTGACTACTTTATAGGTGCTCCAGCTTTCCATCAAAACCCGTGAAATCCTATTGAACCAGGACTAAGTTACATCAGGTAAAACTGAAATCAAGTAATAGTCATTCATGCCTTTTTATCAGTCTATTGGCGCCAGAAAAGTTCCCAGCATATCCTACTTCAAGCAGGATAATGTTTCGTTATCTTCTCATTTCTACTGCTACAAGATTCGTTTCTTCGTTTCTTAATTATGTTCATCGGTTCTGTTTTCATTGATTGCATAATGAAAATGTGTTAAATGACCGAATTATTCATAGTGTTTAGGCAATGTCGATGGTCTTCTTCGCCACCATTTCCCAGAACTTGGCATGTGGAGGAATGACTCGAGGACAACAACAGGTATGCTTTCTCCTACTACTCATCATTAGAGGTTGTGTGCTGTCAGGCCCAGTCGTCGTCCTCCCTCACATGTTCGCCACACGCATTATTAGCCTTCCTTCTCATTACCTCCTGTGTCTCATAATACCTCAATCAAGATAGCTTCACTAGGTGGAAAGCCCGGTGTTTTAAGTTGGAAAGAGACCCTTCTCTGTGTTCCAGCTGTTCTTCGCAGCTGGAAAGCAGGAAGACTGCATGTATTCTGAGCCTACCTGCAAACAGTGGTGGTCCTCTGAGTCATCATTCAACTTGTTCCTTGATCCACCATCCAGTAAGACCAAGAAACCTTTAGAATTACATGGTCATCTTGTATGGTTCACATAGTGATATTTTATGATGTTTGCAACGTTTTCCTCGAGAGTTCTCATCATCATCTTACCATGGTAAATACTATGGATAACTAGGAAGATTAAGACAACCAAAATCTCCCTGTCAGCTCATTATTTGTGATGCTGCTCTTTCTCTGGGGTATATTTTTACTTTCTTCACAGTTCACATAGGCATGTCAGAAACGTGATCAAACCTACTAAGAATGGCAGTGCACAGCCACTGGCATTAAAATACTAGTCCTCTGCTTTCCCAGTTCACCAGCACACGAGACCAGACATAACATCTCTCTCTCTCTCTCAATGATTCGTCTGGTAGTGAGTCGCATTCTACTTTTTGTTCTGTGATACGTAGCTTTTCTCACAACAAAAACAAGCTTTCCAAGGTACGTTGTTGCTTCCCTTCTATTAATTAGGTCCTCAAGCTGTCACTGTTCTTCCATGGACGGGAGGTTTTGGACGGCAACACCAGACATGCAATGATTTCCGGTGACTCGGTCGAATAGCATTTTTTGTGAACAGCTTTAAATGAGTTTGTATTTATGGTTTTTCTTTCAAACTATTTTATTTCTAAAGCTGCATTTCGTCTAAATGTACATATTTTTCATGAATTGTTGCAACTTCACATGCCCCAAAGATTATGATTCTTAAGTAAATGTATTTAGGTAAAAATTTATATTTGGCATCATTTTTTAGTATTACAAAGATCATATTATTATTATTATTATGATTGTTGTTGTCAGATTTCTAATTTCAAAAATGAGAAAAATAATTATCAGTTTGCTTAGGGAAAAATGAGTATAAATTTCGAAAAATGATTTGCTGTACAAATAATTTAAAAGATGGTGAAATCATGGAATGTGGTGCGTTGAGTTGCATTCTCATTTGTTGATTGATTATTCGGAAGAGATTGAGAACAGAGTCAATTCACATCTCCACCAAAATGATAGAAAAAATGGTTTATTGGTAACCCTTCTTCGCTATCTTATTATCTTTTGACTTTGTGCTACGCGTGCGTATTTCCTCACCTCGCTACGCCTTCTCTACGTGGTATATACTTTGTACGACATAAGTCACAAATCAACGCAACATTTTTCTTCTACTACGAATCACTCTTGCCGTTGGATTTTGATTCAACGGTTGCGATGGAAGCCGAAGCCCGCAGCATCCTGACGATCTCCGCCATCGAGGGGCGGAGGCTGGGGTTGTCCCGGACGCACATGGCTGCCACCACCGCCGCCGCCTTCGCCTCCCCGGCGTCGTACACCCCGCTCAGTCTAGCGTCCACAACCTCCGCGGCCCGACCGTCCGGGTCCCGAAGCACCGGGCCGAGCTCCGCCGTCAGCCGCCGCTCTCGCTCCGCGTCGAACGCCTCTGCTCCGGTGAGCAGCTCCAGCAGCAGCACCCCGAAGCTGTACACGTCGCTCTTCTTGGAGACCATTCCGGAGCGCAGGTAGTGTGGGTCGACGTAGCCCGGCGATCCCACCACCATGGCGCGGGCAGAGCGCGGCGGCGCCACCGCTGCTGAGAAGCCCACCCGGGCCGACCCGAAGTCGCAAAGCTTCGCCTCCAGCCGTCTGTCGAGGAGGACGTTTGCAGCCTTCACGTCGCCGTGCACAACTTGCGGGTCGCACCCTTCGTGCAGGTAGTCGAGCGCTTGCGCCACCTGGTACGCGATCGCCATCCGCCGCGCCCACGGCAGCACCTCCCCGCCGCCGTGAAGCTTCTCATGGAGGCTGCCGTTGGGTGCGTACTCGAACACCAAAACGCCTTCTTCTTCTGCCATTGATGACCAAATCGAAAATTAAGAAAGATGTTGAAGGCCGTCTGTCCGTAAGAGAGAGAGAGAGAGAGAGAGAGAGAGAGAGAGAGACGAACCGCCGTCGTCGCAGTAGCCGAGGAGGCGGACGATGTGGGGGTGGCGGAGGCGGAGGAGTACGTCGAGCTCCTGGCGGAAGGCGCGGTGGAGGCGCTCGCTCGGGCGGTGGAGCTTAAGGGCAGCGAGAGAGGAGTCCGGGAGGCGGGCAAGGTAGACGGTGCTGCACCCGCCCTCACCGACCACCGCGGCGGTGGCGAACTTCCCGGCAAACGACTCGATCTCCGCGCACCCGAACCGCCGGGCCGGCACCCCCTTCTCCTCCTCCGCCTCCTTCTCAGCGTCGGGGCTGTCGGCAACGCGAGCCTGGGCCGGGCCGAGCTCCAAGTCGTCCGCGTTGCCGCACCAGCAGCAGAGCGGTATCCTGTACCTGCGGAACATCGTAACGTGGGCAACAGAGCTAAGAAGACGCTGGCGGCAGAGGCGAGGCTTATGAGCAAGGCAAGATGAGGAGACCGAGTAATGGAGGAAGGGAGAGTGCATTGGGAGTATTTATATACACCCACCTAATTCATTCACCCAAGCAATTAATGGCTGGTGAGGAAGGGGGAAGGAACGAGTCTAATTGAATCGAGACCGAGTGGGGTAATTATAAGGTAGTAGAGTCTTAGATCAGAAGAGGGTGTGAGATGGGGACTGAAAGAAAGGTCAAGTATTTTTAGCTGTGTTATAGAATAATAGCATGCACAGTCTTTAGCAATGGAAAACAAAATAAGCAACAATAAGATTTATCTACAAGTATCATTAAGCAAAACTTTGTCACAACTAAACAGTCTTTAGCAACCATAGAACAGTAATCTAAAACATTTCAGCTTTTAGTGACCAATAATAAATAGTTCTTAGCTTTAGATCAATTTTGTTGTCTTGTTGAAACAAACAGCCCAATGAACAAGCAACCACCACTGCAAGTTCTGAGTGCATGGAAGGTGTAAACTAGCTGGATTGTAGCTCCGAGTCAAGGAAGGATATCAAGAGAGAATTTGACCTCCAGCAAACTTAGGAACACACCCTGTCTAACTTTGAACAGTCCAACCTTGTGGGTCATTTCCTATCCCAACTACTGCTGCCATTTTTAAGTTCACTGATCTGGAAAAGTGCCCTCTGGTTTGGGCTGCAGGAAGTCAGTGAGAAGCTTCTCAAACAATGAGTAGGGAGTTGACTCAACCTTCTGTCCTTTGTTTCCTGTCTGAACATAACTATGCATAATTAGGTGTAAGGAAATATATAGTACATGCTGCTATCTCTTGAGGATTCAAAGAACATAGTGTTGGATCAGACATGATCTGTTCATACAATAGAAAACCTGAGTTCTGTGGTCTTCTGCACGCAGTTGTGTGAGCATGCATAAACCGGAAAACACTGAGAAGCTAGAATAAGGAGATGGCCAAGTGTTCTGAATTCTCAAGCATGTTAGGAGGCAAAATCTTTGTTGAGGTCAGATCAAATGATGTCTGCTACCTAATTAATGTGTGGATAAGTAATATCTGCCTGAGTATCTTCATGGATTATGTTACATTGAAGTTGTCATTTGGTGCATGCATGGATGGATGAATATTTTCTTCCCTTAAAAGCTCTTTTTTTGTGCTGATTTGTGGGATTTGGTTTTACATGAAACTGCTAATGTGGTGAGACCAAAATCCATAAACAAGTTCAACTTATCATGGCTATTAATTAGCATAGTCCTGTTGTCAATACTCTTGCTATTTGTTTTGTATATCTTTAGCATGGAACTCATGTTATTTGTTTTCCTTGTGATCAAACAAATGTATCTAGTCAACTATCAGTTCACAAATCCATCCCTACAGGACACCATCTACGATTAGGTGTGTTAAGCAGTCATCAAACATGGTTTGCTTCCTAGAAATAGTTCTTGAGCTTTATTAGCCACTGAGTCTTGTCACACCTTTCGGCTTGTTGCAATTATGTAAGGTTGGAATGCAGATCCAACTCGAAATTATCATTGAATTTGTGTCGGAAACCGTCCTATATCGTCCTAATTAACATGTTATTCACTTCATAAAGGATGAAGAAGGGATTTCTCTTGGGGGACCCAAAGGGAAACTATCTGACCTAATGCATGTATCTGAATGATCTGAACAAACTACTGTGCTGAGATCTTTGGGGCCCCTTCTTTTGTTCCAGCCCATGAATTGTCATTTCTAAATCAAATACAATCAGTAAGAAAGAGGTTAGAAGCTTCACAAACAATTAGCAGGT
This sequence comes from Musa acuminata AAA Group, assembly GCF_036884655.1. Classification (NCBI taxonomy): domain Eukaryota; kingdom Viridiplantae; phylum Streptophyta; class Magnoliopsida; order Zingiberales; family Musaceae; genus Musa; species Musa acuminata. The sequence goes on from NC_088341.1 coordinate 43,745,744, forward strand.
GTTGAAACTTTTCTTCTGAGAGGAAGCAGGTGTCCAACTTAAAATGCATGTATAATAAGATCTGTATGTATTTAGACAGGAGGAACATATTCCTTCTGCTTGTGTTCAATGTATCAAGCAGAACAGTTTCCTGGCACCTGCTTGCTTCCAGTTAAGAGAACATATGGAACTCCCACTGACAGTGAGAAGCTAGAATAAGGAGATGGAATCAGTATACTGCTTGCTGGTTGGGAGTACAATAGTTACAGTTTATTCTTGATGGATGGAATTGTTTTGAGTTTTAGATGTTATGATAGGGGAAAAATCTTTCTCTAAACCAGCTGAACAAAATCTACATCCTAAGCAGTCAGTCTGCATCTGCTAATTGATTAATGATTCTAGCATTATCTGCACAGATACTCTCCATGGATCTTTGCCCGGAAGCAATTCCTAAGTTGATGTGTTTCCTTGGGAAGGTTGCTTCTTAATATGCATCTGTATTATTTGCCTTTACTATACTGCTTCACCTGTGGAACTGCCATGAAAAGCTTGTACCAAGACTTACCTTCTCAAGAAATTTGTGATATCATGTGTTTGATTAATTGCTTCATGAACCATGCAGGTATACCGAAAGAACTGGATTGATTTGTTGAGGAGCACTGCATCTTTAGTCATGGTTTATTTTAAGTTTCTAGATTAATTATCATATTTATTTCCTCAGTAACATCAGAGTTCACAATGCTAGTTTTTGATGAATGATGCAGAGCCCTTGGAGCTCCTCCCCATGGGAATTTGGTGTGACAAGTGCAGGTGGTGCCATCACCACCACCACCGGAGCCAACTCTGCATGTGATCTGAGATAGTATCACAGACTTCCCTGGTGCAATGTCGAGCCTGGCTCATCACCTGCAATACGAAAGAGCACAAGCGTTTCAATCTGGTGAATGTTTATGATACGGAGAAGATGTTAGATTATATGATTCTATCTATCTAATTAGGTAAGATATATTATGGATCTGATTGAATTTTGATTATGATTATCGGTCAACAAAAAGAAAGTTCAATTATAGTAAGATTCTTTATGATTATCTTGACGGGAGAGGTTCTCCTAATTATCATCATAAATCTCTACTTATATAGAAAAACATGATCTCTAGAAATGATATACGAGATTACATATTCTCAATCTTCCTTAGTCTCTAATTAATTGTTTACAGCGATCTCTTGAAGGATAGGAAAAGAGGAGAGAGTCTAATTCTTCTTGCAAATCGATATCGTTGTGACTTTCGAATCCTCTGACGATGGTGCAGCACCTGTTGATGATATCGAATGGTACGCATCATAAATCTAAACTATCTTTATTTAATTTTATTTTCTGACATTAAAATTTTTCACATAATAATAGTAAATCACAAATTTTATACTTGCAGAATGGAGAAGAAAGGACTGACAGCAGGAAGCAAAGCAAAGAAACAAGCTTCAAATGACTACAGAGAGCTTATTTGTTCTCTTAGGAGCTCTCAGAAGGCAGGACTTCATTTTCAAGGCCAAACTACTGCATCTTCGGAAGTATGATCTACTTCTTTCTTTGATCTCCTCCATTTATATTTATTTCTATGTGATCTATAATACCCTTTTAATTTACTGACCTTGTTCCTATGTAGATTTCCAACAAATAGCTTCAGTATCTACATGATTGTAAATGGATCAAATCACAAGCAACTGCATCCGGTATCAGAGATCTTATCCTCTCAACACGAGAGCAGTCTTCAAGCTCGACATCAACTAAAGAAGTGTGATCGTAGGAGATACACAGGTAGTCAGGGGGGAGCTGTAAGCAGATGGTTTGTCTGCATCCCTCGTCGGCATTCACAAGACCTGGTTGTCTGACCACAACTGCGTGCGTGCAGGAGAAGCCATCAGAGATTACCATGCTACAACTCTGACCACATAGATGAGGAAAAAGGAAGTAGTCGAGGCCAGACAGGAGGATGACTCCATTGACGAAAGAAAGCTTCTTCGTCCTGTTGTAGACCATTGCAGTCGAGGAATTCTTGTATCTGCATTGCCGTCGTGTCTCTCACGATGATCCAGTCTATGTTATGATTTCTTGGGCTAATCTTTTGCAGATTTGCATCAGAATTCATCTGATCCGTTAGGTATAGTAGGTCGTCCGTCTATACGATGATGGGTGGAGTTGACCGAACATTTTCCCCCTCCTATCAGCAGCATGATAGGCTAATTAATCCATCGACTTCGTTAGATCCAAATCATTCATCAAAATAACTTAAAGTTGAAGTTGATAGTAATGCACTCATCAAACTCTTAAGTCGATATCATGTGAAAACTTGAAAGCATAAGCCAATTTTATCGATGGATGACTGAAAGAACAATCCCCACTTATATGCTTTTAGCATCTCAATCAATCATGATAGCTATTGATTCCAAACTTTACTTTTAATAATGATAATGACACACATACCTAATCTTAATGGAGAATATTATAAAATTATTCTGTATCTACCATCAATACAAACGCATTGCATAGCGATGATGCAATTATTTATAATCGAATTTATAATCATAAATATATGAAAGATAACTCACTCAATTGTGGTTCTGAATTTAAAGATAATTAATTGTCTCGAGCACTATTGTATTTTTTAAATTAAATATTATGAATTCTTAAAAATAATTGAAATATCATATGGGTGATTGATTATGAATTAAATTATATAATCAATGTTTTGTGATTTTGACTTTATATTTAAAAAAATATAAAATTACGATTTTATACCATCTCTGACTTTTCGTTCAACTCAAAATATTATAATATTTTTTTAGAAAAAGTATAAATTAAAAGAAAAAAAACAATAAGGACTCGATGGTCGTCACGTGATATCGAAATCATCCGTCTGGTGTCTACGTGATGACTGATTCAAAATAAGAAAATATAAATTTTCTTCTCATTCATTATAATAAAAGAAATAATCATAAAAGTAAAAAAATATATTTCGAAAAAAGTTGTATTTCTTTTTGGAACTATCCAAACCTATGTTTGAAAACCTTACATTATTAATTTCACTATTGGAGAGATCGAATAAAAAAAATCTCTTTCGACTTTGACCTTCGTTTAAGTGACACATCGAAAGTATGATATTTTCATTTTAAAATGTCTCGAACATTTCTATATATACGATTTTGGATTAATACGTACAATATTTTCTTCTTACAATAGTCATTTTCAAAAGAAAAAAATAAAAATTTTAAATGCAGCGGCAATGATAACAACCTGATAACCCTAAACTCAATCATATTGGATCCGCGACCGTTATCAAATAGGGTGGAACTCGGAAGTATGAGATCCACGCCCGATAATAATGTATATAAATTCGATAATTGATGCGAATTCATATCGGATTCTGCATGGATCCGATTCCGCACGTCACTGCCTCCGTCAAATTTACGGTCACTTCCTAGTTATAGCGAGGTCAGCACTCGATTCACCGTTGCGTGTGGGTTTAACCCTGTGGTAACCTCACCGATGGCGACTGACCGGATCCCCGGCCCCTCCACCCTCCTCGAAACGGATATAATTCTCCGCCAGGGTGACTCACCGACGTCGCTCCGCGGCACACGCGGCGAGGCGTAAGATTAGATCAAATCGCCCTCCGCAGGCACCGGAGCTCAAAAATTGGAGGCAATGACGCCGCGGTAAGCCTTCGATCGCAGCTGCTTTCTTTGTCGCCTTCGCCTTCTTCTTCGCTTCCCCCAACCGAGAGAGCCAGGAGGCCAATCGATCGATGTTCCCATGATATCGAGGAGGAGACGTGACTGAGGAGGAAGAGACAGCTTGTGGATAGAAGTAAACGAAAGGGTACGAAATCGTCCTCGGGATAGCGCCGCTTCGTGTCGGATACGCCACTACTTATAGATAGTGGAAAGCCTTCGATTCCCTTCCAATTTTCCTCCTCCTGCTTATTTTGGAGAGGGGGTCCTGGTGTTGTTGGTGGGCTGGGGGAACCGATAGGATCGCTGTCCTCATCTTCCTCCTCGTTTCTTTGATTCCGGGTTTGGGATACTGGTCGGCGGTTTAGTGAATCCTGCGCCGGATCTCGGGCAATCTGGTCGGCGGATTGGAGATTCGTATCCGGTGCGCCTCGCCCCTCTTCCTTCCGACGAGAATTGCTTCCGATCATCTTGCTTTTTATCAATCTGCGATCCTGCATTTCGATGCGATCTGGATTGCGCGCATGTGCAGGGAATTGGTTTCTTTTATTGGATGTTTCTTCTGATTTTGTTTGATTGTTCTGCGTTCGTTCCTGATGAAAAGATTGGATTTTTATTTGAATTTATGAAGCGATTGAATCTGCTTAGAATATTTGGTGTCACGTTTGGGCTACAGGATTTATATTTTGTTCAATTCTTAGATCAGTGAGTATAACCATGTTTCTTGACGTGTGTGGAATTGAAGTTAGGTAGCGGCTTGCATTTTGTCCCATTGAATAAAAATATTCTTATTAGTTGTTAAGACAACAAACTAAAATTCTTTTGTTAGGTGAAGGAAGCTTTAGGATGAGTTGGAACAGTTATAAGAGAGAATCTTTTTCTAGTATACTACTTTTTCCCAACCCAGCAGCCCCAACCAATGTTTAGTTGGCTTGCAATATTACTCAAGGCCACCGGAGGATTTGTCCTGTTAAGGAGGCACAGAGTTTGCCAAGTTGGGGCATTCTGGAGAGTCCATTAGCTTTTTGATCGGCATTCTGGAGAGTCCTTGAGCTTTTTGATGCATTAAATTGAAGTCCTTGAGTTCGGCATTTTCTCCTGATTTTTTTAATATTTTGTTTCATGATCCTGCTAGCATAACAGGTGAAAATAACTAGTTTTTAGGTAATCATTTTTTGGTTCTTTTTGCTCTTATTATGATGCTTGTGCAGCATTTGAAGTTTATATGGAAATTACAGTACTGCTCTGTGTTTTATGCTTTTTATTATCTACTACTTTGAGTTATTATGTTTGATGGGCATTCTTAAAATCTGCAGGATTTGATGTTATTCTGAAATTCTTTTCATGAGGCTTGTGGGGTGATGTTCTGTGCAGTGTTTAAATCTTAACATACATATGGTGTTTTCTAATCTATGCATGCTCTGAAATTTTCCTTTAAAGTAGAGATGCTGAAGTCTGTCCAACAACACCCAAATGTTACTTCACCAAGAGGATTTCTGCATCAGTCTGTTCGTCGAGTGAGTCGCAAACATTCTCATGCTGCAACCATGCAGCATAAATCTCCAATAGTGTTTCCTGAAAAAAGAGGCAAGGTAAAATCTTTAAGGCAAATTGATGCAAATGGTGTTAATGAAGGTCCTGTAAAGATGAAGACACATGAGCACAGGATAGATATTGGCGATGAGAAGTCTGATTTGCTAGGATATGAGATTTTCTCTGGGAAGCTTTTTCTATATAAGAAAATGAGAAGTACAAGGGATGAAGAGCAAACAGGGTCAGGAACCGTAAACTCTGATAGCATTGATGCAAAGCTTACAAGCAAAGCTCTGATTTGGGGTTCTCATGTGTTATCTCTTGAAGATGTCATATCTGTAAGTTTCACCATAATTTGTTTGGCTCTTTTTCGCTGAAGCTTTTCTGACGAGTCCCATTGATGAAACCCCACCTTTTTTTCCTTCTATATTTACTGTTTTTTTATCTGGCAGGTTTCTTACAAGGCTTGTTTTCGGCATTTTACCGTCCATGCTTACCCTGTCAGAAAAAGGTCATGTGGGATTTTTTGTTTATTGAAGCCACAAAGGTCTCAAAAGGACTTTTGCTTCTTAGCATCTAGCTCAGAGGAAGCAATTCAGTGGGTCCAGAGCTTTGCGGATCAGCAATGTTACATAAATTGCTCACCTCATCCAATGGTGTCTGGCAAGAAGCAGGACTCTGATGTCGTGGCCAGTGTGCCTCTCTATGGCATGCCATATATCAAATGTAAAAGTCCACCAAGGATACTTGTGGTGTTGAATCCTCGTTCTGGGCATGGTCGTTCAAGTAAAGTATTCCACAGCAAAGTGGAACCGATATTTAAGGTATGTTAGATCTGGTACCTCCATTGTTTTTTCTTTGACTGGGTGTGCAATTTCTATGCATGATTATGTTTTGTTAGTTGTTTTAATTGTTTCAAGTTTATGAGGCTTTTTTCTATGAAGTATGTCTTCTAACAGATAATCAATTAAGATATTCATCTGGTAAACTTGCCCTTTCAGGCTAAGTGGTAGGTAGTGAGGAGCCAGGAGTCAAACATGAGATAAAATTACAGTAATTTGATAAATTGCTTAATTTAACTTTCTTGTGGACATCACCCAATTCTCTTGTATAAAAGAAGTACGGCAGTTTATTTAGCAATTTCTTAACATAAATCTGAAGTAATGTTCACTATCTTAACAATTCACTACTTCATGTGAATCTTAATCATCTCAGTCCCTTTTGACTCTAAATATTTACCAGAGTTTTATGGTCTTTAGAAAATTGCTTTGTTATTCTGTAACTCTATAATGTGAATATCTGTGTTTGCTTATTCGGAAACCTGGTGACAGCTTGCAGGTTTCAAAATGGAAGTGGTTAAAACAAAATATGCTGGTCATGCAAGAGAACTTGCTTCAACTGTTGATTTCAGTGCTTGCCCTGATGGTATGCTGCAGTAGGTCACTTGGCTTGACTTTGCACTTTAGAATTACAATTTTCTGTTCTTACTGTTTAAAGTTTCCAGGAATTATATGCGTTGGTGGGGACGGAATTGTGAATGAGGTGACTTGTTTCTGCCATTTACCTTTATCTGTTTGTGCCATTTGTTTGCTTTGGTAAAAAGTATAGTTTCTATTGTTAAATCAATAATGTCAACATTAGCTTAAAAGTTAAGGAAAGACTGCCAAGTTATATCATACATGAGACCCCCATGTATGCTAAATCAATAATATGTCCACATCAGCTTGAAAGATAAGGAAAAACTGCTAACTAAAATCATACATGACTTCCCCATATATGGGTTGTCCTATGCACATAAACGCATACCACTACAGTCTCAATTTTTTAGCTAATATTATTTACCAGTATAGATATGGGCACCGATCAGGAATTGACGTTCTCTATCGTTTTAGATGATGCATGAGCAGATCATAATTTAGGCTGGTTACAAGCATCAATACAGTGTCTATCCTTTCAAATTCTGTTTCCTTCTGTCATGTACTTATTTAATTTTACCAAGCATTTAGATTTTGAATTTTTCTAACAATCAGCTTGTGTGATGATGCAGGTGCTCAATGGTATCTTGACTAGAGATGATCAGAAGGAAGCAATATCTATTCCAATTGGTATAATTCCAGCTGGTTCAGACAATTCACTGGTCTGGACAGTTTTGGGAGTAAGAGATCCTATTTCTGCTGCATTAGCTATTGTAAAGGTAGATATGTGCCAATTTATTTAAAAACACTAAGTTTCACTGTCAACTTCTGAAACTTTAACATAACCAATGGCTATACCACCTGGTTTCTCGTCGTACACTTGAAATGATACATGGACCTTAGGAATCTCCGGGCTATGATGTTGTTAGGCTATAATCATAGCAAGCCATTAGATCTATCCAAGTGAAGTTTTAGTGTTGAAGAACTATCAGATGGGGTCATGTGTTACTCTTCCCACTCAACCAACCCATCCACCCTCCGAGTTGGGTGATGGAATTTGAACGTTCATCCTGTGATGGCTTGATAAGCACATCCAGATGTCAAAAAAGAAGACGCTAACAAAGTGCACATTCATGGTGGAGTTACGAAGACTTTGATGAATGTATTATATATCATATATGTAACTCTACTCTGAACTCTGAAGCATTCAGGGTTGGATAGAGCTGGTTGATATGGCATGATCATGTAAAGATGAATGGCTCAAGTAAGCACTTTGATCTATGTGTTTGAAAAAGACTGTAATTCTGGTAGATTATAATAAGATTTACATAAAGATCTATGGTTTAGGTACTTGTCCCCTATAATAAACAAGAAGTGAAAGAAAGGATTGTAAATCTGACATAAGGCTTGCTAATCTCCTGTTGTCTTAAGTTTTTGTTAAGTTCTCATATGTCTTTGATGTCACATTGAACAGGGAGGACTTACTGCTACAGATGTTTTTGCTGTTGAATGGATTCAGACTGGAGTCATTCATTTCGGGTCAACTGTTTCATACTTTGGCTTTCTTAGTGATGGTAATTTGGTCGTTAAGGCAGAATTTTGTTTCATTTTATTTCAGCTGACTTTTTGTTCACTCCTAGAATTTGGTCGTTAAGGCAGAATTTTGTTTCATTGATTTCAACTGACTTTTTGTTGACTCCTAGATGTTACTACCAATGAGTTCACCCTCATTCTTTGTATAGTCTGTATTCTCTAGAAATGTTAGTTGATTGTTACTATGGTATAAAATGTCATATTTTGTCATTACATTATAAAATCTTGCACGATGATTAGCATGCCATATCAAAGAGTCCCATTATATGCTTTGGCTTTGGTGAGCCAATTATAACTATGGCTCTTTCAAAGAAGTACGATAAACTGTCTTTTTGTTTATTCTAAAAGTTACTGGCTTTGAATGTTTGTATGACCTAGACATTAGTTAATTTTTTGGTTGGTTTACTTTCGGCACTGGGTTTCTGTGATCCCAGCTGATAATGTGCTTATATGAGCAATCCACTTCTGACTGCATTGTAGTATTAGCTCCACAGGAATGTGATCCTTTAAAGGTCATGTTACTTTTGTACATGCCAATAAACTATATTTTCTATATATTTTCAACTTCTAATTAAAGGTTGATGCAAAAGCCAGTTTTAAGTATTTATGTTCGCAATAAATTATTAATACCCTAGAAGTTTAGGATTTTGTTTTAATTTTAAGCTATAGATCATAATCTAAGCATAGATAACGAGCCCCAATTTGTAATAGGAAGATGGTTTGAGTCAGATTGATTAATTTGATCAATTGCAAATTGTATTGCTAATTAGATTGTCAGATAACAAACTGATTGTATCTGGTTTAAACTGGATCTGGCCAGATCGAGTCATCCTAGTGGTATTGTCATCTAATACGCTGTGCTTGCTGTGAACTGCATGCTTACATCATATTATTTGTTCCCCACTGTCATTTGCCTAAATTCATGATCAAAAATAAAATTTCTTCTTTGAAATCTTTGTGTGAGCTTAAAGATAAAGGTCAATTTACAATTTCTCATTCAAAATAATAAAATTAAAAATTAAAAATTAGGTTTAGGTAGTATATTCGGTTTAGGACAGTTACTTTGAGTTTCTTAATGCAGCATCTAGGAGCAACTAATTGGTGTTTTACGAAACCGATGACAGATCATGTGTTGGGTGGATGTTGTTTATGCTTAATCTGGTTCTATTTACTCTTGACATCTCAGAAAAATCAGAGGCCAGATTTGATAGAAGACATAAGGACAAGACTTCTGTTGAATTTGTCTTTAAATGTCAAAGCCAAATGGCCTTTCTTTTTTGTCTCTACAGTTTTCTTTGGTACCATGGATACAAGGTTTAGATGTATGCATATATATGTAATATGATGTACTTAATTTTTTAATCACAATCTCCATATTTATTTCTTGTGTGCTCAATTCCATCCCCTTAAGGGTCTTTTCTCTGAGATTTTTGCGTACATTCTTCCAAGAGTAGCAGTTATTCTAGATGGTTCAGCTTGTAATTTTTGTAGATAATAACACTTAGATTACTATATATTAGTTTCTTGACAGATTTCTCATTATTGTATCCGCCTAACTTTTTTCTTATCTATGTTTTATGTAATAATTTATTTTTGAATTAACTGCTGATAGTCCTGATGTCTGGAACTGGAAGTATTCATGTGGAAAGTTTCAAGAATTCAGAATGAAAATATTTCATATAGATTTCAAAATATTTTCATGGATGCCTGCATGACATGAATGATTGGGACTCTTATAATTTAACATAATAGATCAATAAATATAGCTTAAGTTAGAGATGAAAAACTGGACAGAGGTATTAAAACTTGTTTATGAATTATATTGAAACTATCTTCTTTGCTGATTAAGTTGTCAAGCATTGTACATCCATGTTACTTCAAAATATAAGATATTACATTGTAAGACTAAGACTTTTCTTTCTGGTGCTACGTCAGTTCTGGAGCTATCTGAAAAGTATCAGAAGCATTTTGGTCCACTGCGTTATTTTGTGGCTGGTTTTCTCAAATTTATGTGCTTGCCAAAATACAGCTTTGAGGTAGAGTATCTACCCATGTCAAAGGAGATAGGAAACTCCGAGGGAAGGTTATTAGAAAATCAAGGGAAAAAAGATATTTCAGACATTTATACAGATATAATGCAGAGGTCAACAAAAGAGGGAATCCCAAGGGCTTCCAGTTTGTCGAGTATTGACTCAATCATGTCTCCTAATAGAATGTCTGGTAAAGACATGGACACAACAGGTAGCACAATTGCCAGCATTGAGCCGTCTGATTATGTCCGAGGACTTGATCCCAAAGCAAAGCAGATGTCTTCAGGTAGAAGTAATTTAGTGGATGAACCAGATGAAGTTATCCACCCCCAACCTCATCTTTCTGCTAATTCTAACTGGCCAAGGACCAGATCAAAGTCACGGACAGACAAAACTTGGACTAGAGAGACCACTACAAATGATTCCAGGTATTCTTGGGCAGCCACCTCGTTGTATGATAAGGAAGACATTTCATCAACAGTGTCTGATCCTGGACCTGTATGGGACTCTGAACCAAAGTGGGATGCTGAGCCTAACTGGGAAGCTGAGAATCCTATCGAGTTGCCAGGGCCACCAGATGACATGGAACAGGTGATGGAGAAGGTTCCTGTTCCAAGTCTGGAGGACAAGTGGGTTGTCAAAAAGGGCCAATTTCTTGGTGTGCTGGTGTGCAACCATTCATGCAAAACTGTCCAGAGTTTAAGTTCTCAGGTTGTGGCACCAAAAGCTGTACATGATGACAACAGTTTGGACTTGCTATTAGTCTGTGGAAGTGGGAGATTTAGATTGTTAAAATTCTTTATTTGCTTGCAATTTGGTAGGCATCTGGCCTTGCCTTATGTGGACTATATTAAGGTATGTTGATGCTTCTCTTTCTCTCTCTTTTTTTTAACCAAATTTTGTTTAACATAAAGTCATTAAAATACATGTAGTTTATTAAGAGACTAGGAGTCCTGAGAAAAATTTACTACATCTCAGAAAGGTCAGGTGAAACATTCCTCATTATTTTTTGGGCATTTCTTTTCAGCTTCCAATCTCTTTCTTTGATCCAACTTTTTAACTGACATACACTAAAAAGGAATGAAGATGGTTTCCGCTAGGGCATGCAGAATAGCATGATACACAGCTCCACTTTTGACAAGCTGTACATAATTTCAACATTGCAGTGCTCATCTCATCCAGCTTGCTTCTTGGCTCTATTATCCTGGTTCTTGTTTTATTGTCGATTAGTTTCCATATGTGGATTATCATGCATGTACGTCATCTCTGTTTTTCTTTTTTTTCGTAATATCAGCTCTTGATTCAAGAAATGAGATAGTTTCTGCTGCATGCTTCTTTTGTGCGATTTTCTTTGGCATCTTCATAGTACTTGCTGTCTCAGTATGGTTCAGAAATGTTTCTAAATACATCTTTCATGTTGCAGTCCTTTATGTCTTGTGTATGTTCATGTGTGTGTTGCACCCACCAACTCATCGGTGACGTTTCTCATCAACATTAACATGGTAGTTACCTGTTGACATTGCAGGTAAAGTCTGTGAAAATTAAGCCTGGCACAAGCACTCACAACGGCTGTGGTATTGACGGGGAACTTCTTCATGTCAAAGGCCAAGTTATATGTTCCTTGCTTCCTGAACAATGCAGACTCATCGGCCGTCCTGCCTGTAAATAAGGGCTGCTAACCTGTGAAATCTGCAGTCCTTCTGTCAGGATGGTGCATCTATGTTAGTGTATTGGAACATTCAAATTATATGACGATATGAGCACAACCTGTTTTACGTTAGAGGTCTGCCTTTTTTCCCCTCTTCAACAACTGGTGCAATACTCATGGTAAAACATACGAAGGATAAGATCAGACTAATGTTGCTCCTGATGTCCCTGTATACTCATGTTTTTGCTCCTCGGAGATGGATCCTAGTTTTGTTGTTTGGTTCATCGCACCATGGTGTGTCCATTCGATTGCACAGCGCTTCGGCAGCATATTCTGAGTGATCATGTTGTTTGCTCCTCAGAACTGAACCCTAGTTTTGTTATTTGGTTCTTTCCTATTCCTATTGTGTCTCCATTCTATCTTTGGGATTCTTTTTTTTTTTTTGATAAGTTGGGATTCTTTTTCTTCTCACTTCAATCCATTTCTCTACATTGCTGTGTTATGATGTTTTGTGTATGTATTCACTTTGGAAGCTTAATGAACTATTATTTATTGGGTTGCAAATTGTTGGCAGAGGAATCGAGTAATCATCGACTCAGGATGTTTAAGCTCGAACTAATAGTAATCGAAGAATCCAATAAACCCAACTCAAGTCTCTTTTTATTGCAGATGAAGAGTTATTGCAGCTTTTCACCTATTGCCTGCTCTCTCTCTCTCTCTCTCTCTCTCTCTATCTCAGACGCCCAACCCAATCACATATGTGGCCTATCGCCGCCACCAGTCTTTACCTCTTTAGCTTTGCTCGACACAAACACTGTTACTCAACACCTCTCTCTCTCTCTCTCTCTCTCTCTCTCTCTCTCTCTCTTCTCCGAGCTATGGAAACGACGATAGCACAGAACACCAAGTACAGCATCTAGTAGTAGTTGGCAATAAACTTGTATTATACGTGGAACGGTGTGTCCATAAGGAATCGCCATTGAAGGCAGGGTAGGTGGTGGTGTGTAGTAAGTGAGTGCTGACTGCTGATTCCCCTTTTCAACTGTTCCCAATAGCTTTTCCCTCAAACAACGGACAATGGTTGTTTATGGAGGAGGCTCAAAAGGTGGAGCGGTTTCCAAAGAAGAATGGTGTAGGTTTGGATTCCCAGCCGAGAAGAAGACACCAAGCGAGAAGCGGACGTCGGTCCGCTGTCCGCCACTGTTACGTAGAGCAGTGACTCCCATCTTACATGGCTTCAATCTCCACGTCAAGCTTTTCGGCTCATGTGAAAGCGTCGTCGTATACGACGACACTTGTTGTGACGAAAATTTCTTCTTAATGCATTCTAATCGAGGTTGAAAGTTGTGTTCTTTTCTCGATAATGTGCATATAAAACCATGCAAAATCCGCACCATCATCACGTTATGTAGTAGTAGTAGTAGGTAAGAAGATACCACAATAACGACAAGCTAAACCTACTGTGTCTGCATCATCAATGTGTGTCGCGATCGGACTACAAAACTTAATGCCGTTCATGTGGGATTATGTAATGTTATCCCTACAAATAAATATTCATCATCGGAAATGTTGCACTATGGCTCGTCCTTGTATAAAATGCTCAAACCTAATACATGACACACTCTTATGGATGCCAAATCGTGTGATGAAACAGATTCAAACAATTGCAGACAGAGGAGCAATCGAAGTGACGTAAATCCTTTTTTATGGGTCGGCCTACTTTAAGTCCCACCAATTTGTCGGGCTCTGTAGGTACTCGAGCCGGCCCACATCTCGGCCCATGAACTTGTGTCGCGCATCCCGAGGGATTGGAAGCATATTAATCTCAAGCATCTATTATATATATATATATATATATATATATATATATATATATATCTATGTGTGGAGGTTGAGAGAGAGAGAGAGAGAGAGAGGTCAGCTCTGAAACCCAGCTGTGGGTTTGGGCCCTCTGCTGCCTAATTTATTTTGTCTTTACTCCTCTACTCGCATCCCATCCTTCCTCCTTTATTGCTATTTATCTTCCCCTTCCAAACACCACCAAGTACTCTCTCTCTCTCTCTCTCTCTCTAAGGTAATCATTTCACCTATCATCAGCGGTCTCTCTCTCTCTCTCTCTCACTCTCGGTTCTACCTCTCTATATCCATGAAAGCCGAGAGTTCAGGGGGAGAAAGGAAAGGAGAAGAAGAAGAAGAAGAAGAAGAAGAAGAAGAAGAAGAAGAAGAAGAAAGAGGAAGCTTTTCCTTTGAGGGGAATGTTGTCTGGCTCGAGGCACCTGTAACCGGAGAGCAAGAGATGTTGCTTTCATCTCTTGTTGTTCTCTTAGGGATCTCGGACCAGGCTTCATTCCCCCCAATCGTAGCTTCCGAAACTCCACCACAGCAAACTGCAAATGGTAGTCGCAGCTCATCGTGATCCACACGCGGGCTTTTGATGTGTCGATCTTCATGTTTTTTGGATCATGGTCTTTTCCTCTTTGCTTCCTTGTTTCTAACTTGGGTTTTGTTTGTTCTCTGGTGATCCACCGAGGCGGCAAGGAGAAGCAGATTGGTGTAATGATGAGGGGTCTTGACCTACTCCTCCTCCTTTGTGTCTTGTGTTGACTTTATTTCCTTTGTTCTCTGACAGGAGGAAGTCGAAAAGGGCTTCATCATTGCCTTGTCATTGCCTTCGGAAAGAATCAGATACTATCCTCAAAAAGATTTATGTGCATCTTCAGATACAGAATCTGGAAATAGACATGTAGGTTTGTCCGTCGCAGACCGCCCGTGTAGATCGAAGACTCTGCCTTGCTCTTTACCACCGTGTTTTGATTTGCTTCACGTCTCACCAACAATACTCGATCTTCCATCGACTATTTTACTCATCGATGCACAAAGAGCTTTTCAGAAGATACAGATCTACATAGGTGTTCTTGACCCACTGTTTCTTACAGACTATTCGACGGAATGTGAGCTCGTTTCTGCAGTCATGGCTGGCTCTGATGGGGATGTGTGTATATGTTCCATCGCTTTGTCTCGATTGGCTTTGACATAGCGAGCATGAGTACCACATAATCTTATCAGATCTTGTGGTGCAATGCATGGTATTCTAATCATTCTCATCTTTTCTCCTTTCTTTCTGTAATTTACTCATCTTTGGTACGACCACTGACATATCACATGATGTGATACAGCTCCAAGCATGCAAACAAGTTTTCTGGAGATCTGTGAGCGAGGTGAGGTGGTAGCATAATCGAAACCGAGCTTTTCTGTCTCTTCATGCACAATATATGTTAGCGTACATCCATCGTCACAGTCTCTTTTTGGTGCCGAATAGCACTAATATAGCTCATAAAAGCAAGGTTGATGATGCCGGTTTCAGCTTCCAAAGCTTCGTAACATGAAATGTAAAGGATCAAAAGAGGAACTCTGTGCAATTTCCCGTAACACAAAGCAATCTTGTAACCTCTTTTTTGGGACTATTCTTGTACATTAATTCCATGATAGAAAGACAATAAAAGCTATTAAGGGCTGTGGGAGGACAGTGTAAGCCTGTCGACCTTTGTTCAAAGATGACTAGGGTTAGGGTTTACGTCATGCATTGGATGCCTTAAGGCTCGCTTCCTTCCATCACCTGACAACCTTCCTCTTGCTGCTTTTGCTCTCATAGAAAACCTCGCCCTTTTGGATCCAACTCAGGGCGTGAAACGAGCAACGAGCTTTGACAACTCTTTTGCTCTTATTCTTCTTCTTCTTCTTCTTCTTCTTATTCTGCTTATTCTTCTTCTGCTTCAATGGTCTCAAGCATTAGCTGGTGGTAGCAGTAAGAGCGCCACCCACGAAGGAAGCGAAACAGTGTCGAACAATGAGTTGAGGAATCCATGACTTGCTCGCTTTGCCACTGCAAACAATTGTTGCTTCCGCTGGTCATTCATTCTCTATCGTTTCATCTTCTGTCTCCCGGCCAGCATTTCGGCATCAGGTAGCAAGAGCACAGGCAGCACTGCTAGTGTTATTGATGCAGCTCGAGATTCCTTGGAAATGAAGCATTTGTCCTCCAGTTTTTGTCTTTTGTTCTGAGATCACACGCTCTGTGCATTCATCAAGAACAGATTAAACCATGATGTGCTGCTGATTGCATATCCACAAACTACGGTCGAAACACTTTATCCTCTTGGACTCAAATAGGAAAAAGTTCTCATGTTTTCTACTTGATAAATCGTCTCAAGTGAGCTCGTAAATGCAGATAGCAGTACATCAAATCTGAACCCTAATAATGGAAATAGATGATTGCATTTGAAGGTTGGAAGAGTAAATCTTGTTGAAGAAACTTTCATCATTCACCTGCAGTTTAATTCTCAGCATTATTCCTCCGGTATCTGAGGTTATTGTTGGATCATTCATGAGCTTCAACATTTTTCTCGATCGTACAAGTTCTACGAAAAATGAATACTTGACTAGTTAGTAGTAATCATAAAATAGTTTGAATTTTCAGAGTAAAAGAAAAAAAAATCAGACAACTCATGCCTAAAATGCAATCTATGGATCAACAACAGTAATCCATTTATGAGTTTTTTCAAGTCTGCAACTCAATAATGTTGGCTAATCAATCGATAGCCTAATCGGCCTCTCTATAAATAAAAATGCGTAAAACCATAATTATATATGTTATTCGGTTTGCATGGAGTGTTACTAAATTTTTCTCGGAAATATATTTCTATGTTATTTGGTTGGCAGAATTTTTTTTTTTTTTGAAAAAAGATGTTCTCTAATTTTTTTTCTCAAGAAACAAAAAGAAAACTGCTTCAAAATCATTCTTCCGATCGCTTGCTCAAGTCGCCAAAAATCATTCTAGCATTGCAAATGCAAGAAAAGTAAAAAAAAAAAAACTTTTTCTATTTTATTGGAATAAAAAAAGGAAGAGAATGGTGTACCTGACATTTTATCATCGCATCATTGGCTACTATATGATCAATCAATTGAAAATTACGAATCATAGAAATTGTGGTAAATGCATGTGACTCTTCATAGTAATATCCTTGGTTTTGTCAGTGTCATTGACAGCAGCCAAGTCTGTGTCTCATACCTTCACAAAGGACTAAAATCCGAGTCAGACTCAGTGAAATCTTGCTACTTTTCCCCCTGGCTTGTTCAAAGTGAACGCAGCGGAGAGGTTCATCAGATCTGTAATTGGCTTAGTTTTGTCCCCTTCTAAGCATGGAGTAAAGTTCTCATTCAATGATTGCACTGTAGAATGCCAATTTCTTCAATTAGTTTCTGCCCCTGTCAAGCTTTTAGAGTACAAGTCTGATTCTTTGCTTTGTCCTGCTGTGTAGAATTGATTCATGCCTTGATTTGGCTCCTGTGGGTTCTCTAAATGGACCATGATGATGTCTGTTGCTGGATAACCTGAAACATACTTAGTAGATGTGAATCTTTATAAAGTTGGTGAAATGTAATGCATATAAATAAATGGAAAACACTACAGTGCTCACCAAAGAGAAGGGTTAGATGCACATATAGAGAATAAAAGCTTAGATCACTGTGTATGTTGGTTTGATATAGAACTAACTCCCTTGTATGAGCCATCTGCATCAGTTTGGTTCATATGGCTGAAAGTTCTCAAGAGTCATTATAAGACATTATGAAAACATCAGATACCAAGTCCAACATAATGAGATAATCGAGACACATCCATTTAATCTGACAAAATAGTTCATGCATAAAGAGTAAAATAAGGGCCTAATATTGTTTGATTGAATGAGGTCCCTTGGATCATTTGCACAGTAACTTCAAATAAAAATCAAATTGCTTAGGTGCAATGGCACGACTAATAAATTGAACAATACGATGGTGTGAATCATTGTACACGTATAGATACAGAAGATGGAGATTGTTGAGAAGCATCCAATTGATCAAATTGGCCAGCTTCAGCTTTCTGGACATTTTCTTTGTTGACGTATTCCAGAAATTCCATAACCACATGATCAGTCCAAGGAGCTCCAAATGGAGTTTCATCCCCCGCCACCCACCCGAGATGACCACCTTGTGGAGTTACAATTAATAGGCAGTTTGGATTTTCCTTCAAAACATCAAACAAATATCTGAGACAGTGTCGAGAAAAATGACACCGAGCATACATGAACAGGGACATAACATCTTAACATATGCAATTTGGGACAGTAGTTAGATGATGATATAGCAAAGGAAAGATGGCATGACAGCAAATAACTGGGTGAATCCTCAATAATTTGGATGAAAGATCATGATACTAGTTGCAGTTCAGGATAAACTTGAAAATTATGGAAAGAGCAAAAACATTTCATCATCGATGAGAATGATAACTGATGATGATAATGCAAGAAACTAGTAACCAGCTCATATTAGCTATATCATGAAAAAGAGAAGAATGTTCAGATGACACATTGCTTGCATACAGGATTGCCCTTCTGGTAAACAAAAGAACTGATAGCTTCTACCTTAATTTCTTCCCGAGGAATTCCTCTAGATGGTGCAATTGGATCATTAGCTGCCTGCACATAAGTTGGGAAAAAAAATATTACATGACAAAAGGAACTTACCAGATTATGGACCAAATCATGAAAATTTCATAATGTGTTTATCCAATGGACACTTAGAACCAATCATAATTGTTTACAAAATTTAGGTGCCGGAAAAATGTTATTATATAGCAAAAACTACTACCTGATGTAACCCTTTTTAAATACCTTCTGCAAAAACCATGATTTAATAGTAAACTTGCTGAATCTTGCGATTTCTTTATACTTTATAGTTTATAGTGAATCATACAACTCAAGGTTGAAAGTTGTGCTAAAAAGATCAAATGAAGAAGAATAAAAATTAAAGTGAACCTTTGAGAATAGATGGCTGAAGTTATGTATTTTGAAGATCTCAATTTTACCTGTATGCATAGCAAAGGTGTGCAGACACATCCAATTGAACTTGAACTGCTTGAGTTAAAGTAATAATCATCCACTGATTTGAAACCAAATGACACTGCAAAGGATCACAAAATATTCTCATTCTTATAACTAAACCTTCAACTAAAATGAAAATGGCATTTTAGCATTAAGAGATACAGACCACGTGTTAATCCTTCATCAAACTCCCTGACAGACCTTGCATTAGCCGCCATCAGGATATTGTATTCACCACCAAGACCTTCGAAAAGAAGTGCATGCCTGCAGGATTTGAGACGAAGGAAGTGTGTTTCAACTAAATATTATCTGAAACTATAGTTATTTGTAATGCAAAATGAAAATAAATCAAGTTTTACTTTTTGAAGATTTCTCGTAGGGCTCTTGCAAGAGCTTTATCATATACATTA